>NW_025900066.1:300000-470128 GCF_022539505.1 Lolium rigidum
GAGGAAGAGCTAAAGATTGGTTGCTATCTTTGCCTAAGAATAGTATTGATTCATGGACTAAATGTAAAGATGCTTTCATTGGTAGATATTATCCTCCTGCTAAAATTATATCTTTGAGAAGTAGCATTATGAATTTTAAGCAATTGGATAATGAACATGTTGCCCAAGCATGGGAAAGAATGAAATCTTTGGTAAAGAATTGCCCAACCCATGGACTGACTACTTGGATGATCATCCAAACCTTTTATGCAGGATTGAATTTTTCTTCAAGGAACCTATTGGATTCAGCTGCTTGGAGGTACTTTTATGTCCATCACTTTGGGTGCCGCAACAAAACTTCTTGATGATATGATGATCAACTACTCTGAATGGCACACTGAAAGGACTCCACAAGGTAAGAAGGTAAATTCTGTTGAAGAAACCTCCTCCTTGAGTGATAAGATTGATGTTATTATGTCTATGCTTGTTAATGGTAGATCTAATGTTGATCCTAATAATGCTCCTTCAGCTTCATTGGTTGCTCAAGAAGAGCATGTTGATGTGAACTTCATTAAAAGTAATAATTTCAACAACAATGCTTATAGGAATAATTTTGGTAACAACTATAGGCCATATCCTTCTAATAATGGTAATGGTTATGGTAATTCTTACAACAATAATAGGAGTGTACCCTCTGGTCTTGAAGTCATGCTTAAAGAATTTATTAGTACACAAACTGCTTTTAACAAATCTGTTGAGGAAAAGCTTGGTAAAATTGATGTTCTTACTTCTAAGGTTGATAGTCTTGCTGCTGATGTTGATCTTTTAAAACTGAAAGTTATGCCTAATGAAACTAAAGATATTAAGTCATTTGCTACAGCAAACGCTATACAAGTTCGAATTAATGACAATATTAGAATGATGGCTGAATTGCATGCTAGGTGGGAAAGAGAAGAAAAACTTGCTGAAGAGAATAATGTAGCTAAAGTTTGGACTATTACTACCACTAGTAATGTTGATGCTTCACATGTTGCTAAACCTCCTACTATCAATGGTAAAATAATTGGTGTTGGCAATGTTTCTACTTCTAATACAAAGCATGCAAAATTGCCTGAAACTGCTGAAACTGTTTGTGATAAAAGTGCTTGAAATTTTTCGAGTATTGGGGACAATGATCCCATTGCTTTAGATCATAATGGTTTTGATTTTGATAATTGTCATATCTCTGAAGTTATTAAGTTCTTGCAAAAACTTGCTAGAAGTCCTAATGCTAGTGCTATAAACTTGGCCTTTACAAAACATATTACAAATGCTCTCATTAAAGCTAGAGAAGAGAAATTAAAACTTGAAACTTCTATTCCTAGGAAGTTAGAAGATGGTTGGGAGCCCATCATTAAAATGAAGGTCAATGATTTTGATTGTAATGCTTTATGTGATCTTGGTGCAAGTATTTCTGTTATGCCTAAGAAACTTTATGATATGCTTGACTTGCCACCATTGAAATATTGTTATTTGGATGTTAATCTTGCTGACAATTCTATAAAGAAACCTTTGGGGAGAATTGACAATGTTCACATTACGGTTAACAATAACCTTGTCCCCGTTGATTTTGTTGTTTTGGATATTGAATGCAATGCATCTTGTCCTATTGTTTTGGGAAGACCCTTTCTTCGAACTGTTGGTGCTATTATTGATATGAAAGAAGGAAATATTAAATATCAATTCCCTCTTAAGAAAGGTATGGAACACTTCCCTAGAAAGAGAATGAAGTTGCCTTTTGATTCTATTATTAGAACAAATTATGATGTTGATGCTTCTTCTCTTGATGTTACTTGATTTACACTTTACGCGCCTAGCTGAAAGGCGTTAAAGAAAAGCGCTTATGGGAGACAACCCATTATTTTATTTCTGCAATTTTTGTTTTATATTTGAGTCAAGGTGCTTGTTACTACTGTAGCAATACCTTTGTATCTTTACTTTATTGCATTGTTGTGCCAAGTAAAGTCTTTGATAGTAAGGTTGATACTAGATTTGGATTTCTGCGCAGAAACAAATTTCTAGCTGTCACGAATTTGAGTAGATCTCTCTGTAGGAAACTCAGAAAAATCTGCGAAAATTCATGAGTAATCCTCAGATATGTATGCAACTTTCATTCAATTTTAGCTTCTTCATCTGAGCATGTTAAGTGCCTCGAAAAAATTCGTCTTTACGGACTGTTCTGTTTTGACAGATTGTGCCTTTTATTTCACATTGCCTCTTTTACTGTGTTGAGTGGATTTCTTTGCTCCATTAACTTTCAGTAGCCTTGGGTAATGTCCAGAAGTGTTGGGAATGATTGTGTCCTCTCCGAACATGTGAATTTTTGATTATGCACTAACCCTCTAATGAGATTGTTTTGAGTTTGGTGTGGAGGAAGTTTTCAAGGGTCAAGAGAGGAGGATGATATAATACGATCAAGAAGAGTGAAAAGTCTAAGCTTGGGGATGCCCCGTGGTTCATCCCTGCATATTTCAAGAAGACTCAAGCATCTAAGCTTGGGGATGCCCAAGGCATCCCCTTCTTCATCAACAACTTATCAGGTCACCTCTAGTGAAACTATATTTTTATTCCGTCACATCTTATGTGCTTTACTTGGAGCGTCTGTACGCTTTTATTTTTGTTTTTGTTTGAATAAATTCGGATCCTTGCATTCCTTGTGTGGGAGAAAGACACGCTCCGCTGTTTCATATGAACACTGGTGTTCTTAGTTTTACTTTTAATGTTCATGGCGAAGGTTGAAAACCGCTTCGTTTATTGCTATTTGGTTGGAAACAGAAAATGCTTCATGTGGTAATTGGTATATTATCTTGAATAATTTGATACTTGGCAATTGTTTTGAGCTCTCAAATAGATCATGTTTAAGCTCTTGCATCATGTGGTTTAAACCTATTAGTGGAGAACTACCGTAGAGCTTGTTGAAATTTGGTTTGCATGATTGGTCTCTCTAAAGTCTAGATATTTTCTGGTAAAAGTGTTTGAGCAACAAGGAAGACAGTGTAGAGTCTTATAATGCTTGCAATATGTTCTTATGTAAGTTTTGCTGTACCGGTTCATACTTGTGTTTGCTTCAAACAACCTTGCTAGCCAAAGCCTTGTACTGAGAGGGAATGCTTCTCGTGCATCCAAACCTTGAGCCAAAACCTATGCCATTTGTGTCCACCATAACTACCTACTATGTGGTATTTCTCTGCCATTCCAAGTAAATTGCTTGCGTGCTACCTTTAAAAGTTTCATTCCTTGTCTTTGCAATATATAGCTCATGGGAAAGTAGCTTAAAAACTATTGTGGTAAAGAATATGTCGCTTATGTATCTTATTTCTTATAAGTTGCTTGTTGAGCGGTAACCATGTTTTCTGGGGACGCCATCAAGCTGTTCTTTTGTTGAATATCATGTGAGTTGCTATGCATGTTCGTCTTGTCTGAAGTAAGGGTGATTTGCCATGAGTTGAATGGTTTGAGTATGCATATTGCTAGAGAAGAACATTGGGCCGCTAACCAAAGCCATGTATCATGGTGGAAGTTTCAGCTTGGACGCTAATCCTCAATCTCTTATGAGATATCTGTTGTTGAATGCTTAAGCATTAAAGAGGAGTCCATTATCTGTTTTCTATGTTGTCCCGGTATGGATGTCCTCAAGTTGAGATTTATCAAAAACGAGAAATCAAATGCGATCTATCTCCTTGGACCTTTGTACAGGTGACATAGAGGTACCCCTTTGTGACACTTGGTTGAAACATATGTAATGCAATGATAATCCATGGAAATCCGAGCTAATTAGGACAAGGTGCGAGCACTATTGGTATTCGATGCATGAGGCTTGCAACTTATAGGATGTTTTATGCATAACACATATGAATTATTACTACCGTTGACAAAATTGTTTCCATGTTTTCAAAATAAAAGCTCTAGCACATGAGTAATCCCTGCTTCCTCTCGCGAAGGGCCTTTCTTTTACTTTATGTTGAGTCAGTTTACCTACTTCTTTCCATCTTAGAAGCAAACACTTGTGTCAATCGTGTGCATTGATTCCTACATACTTGCTTATTTGCACTCATCATATTACTTTGTGTTGACAATTATCCATGAGATATACATGTTAAAGTTGAAAGCAACTGCTAAAACTTATATCTTCCTTTGTGTTGTTTCAAAACCTTCTATTAAGAATTTATTGCTTTATGAGTTAACTCTTATGCAAGACTTATTGATGCTTGTTTTGAAAGTACTATTCATGAAAAGTCTTTGCTGTATGATTCAGTTGTTTAGTCATTATCTTTACCATTGCTTTGAATCACTTCATTCATCTCATATGCTTTACAATAGTATTGATCAAGATTATGATAGTAGCATGTTGATACGTCTCCAACGTATCTATAATTTCTGATGTTCCATGCTAGTTTTATGACAATACCTACATGTTTTGCTCACACTTTATAATGTTTTAATGCATTTTCCGGAACTAACCTATTAACAAGATGCCGAAGTACCAGTTCCTGTTTTCTGCTGTTTTTGGTTCCAGAAAGGCTGTTCGGGCAACATTCTCGGAATTGGACGAAACAAAGGCCCACGATCTTATATTTCACGGAAGGTTCCAGAAGTCCGAAGGGGAGACGAGGAAGGGCAGCAGGGGACCCACACCATATGGCGGTGCGGGTGGCCCCCTGGCCGCGCCAGCCTATGGGGAGGGAGCCCCCTGGCCCCTCCGACTCCGCCTCTTCGCCTATATAATCTCTCGTGACCTAAAAACCCGATACCAATTGACGAAACTCCAGAAAGACTCCAGGGACGCCGCCGCCATCGCGAAACTCCATTTCGGGGGCGAAGTCTCTCGTTCCGGCACGCCGCCGGACGGGAATTGCCCCGGAGTCACCTCCATCGACATCACCGCCATCTTCATCGCCGTTGCTGTCTCCTATGATGAGGAGGGAGTAGTTCTTCCCCGAGGCTGAGGGCTCTACCGGTAGCTATGTGGTTCATCTCTCTCTCCCATGTGATCTTTATGTGATCATGAGCTTTGTATCACTATTAATCTATGTGCTACTCTAGTGATGTTATTAAAGTAGTTTATTCCTCCTCCATGATGTAAAGTTGACAATGTGTGCATCATGTAGTACTTGGTGTAGGTTATGATTGCAATCTCTTGTAGATTATGAAGTTAACTATTACTATGATAGTATTGATGCGATCTATTCCCCCTTTCATAGCTATTGTTGACAGTGTGTATGCTATGTTAGTACTCGGTCTAAATTGCAACGGTCTATTATGCACTCTAGAGGTTACTTTAATATGAACTCCGGATGTTGCGGAGCTTGTTTACTCCGGCTTGAGGTGTGCTTTTATAGCCCTACACAATGAATGGTGTTTGTTATCCAACAAGAGAGTGTTTGAAGTAGCACAAGTGAAGAGAAGTTATTTATTTATGTGATCATTGTTGAGAGTGTCCACTAGTGAAATTATGATCCCTAGGCCTTGTTTCTAAGCATTGAAACACCATTTCCAACAAGTTCTGCTACATGTTTGCTTGCTGCCATTTTTATTTCAGATTGCAATTACTACTTACAATCATCCATATTACTTGTATTTCACTATCTCTTCGCCGAACTAGTGCACCTATACATCTGACAAGTGTATTAGGTGTGTTGGGGACACAAGAGACTTCTTGTATCTTAATTGCGGGGTTGCTTGAGAGGGATATCTTTGACCTCTACCTCCCCGAGTTCGATAAACCTTGGGTGATTCACTTAAGGGAAACTTGCTGCTGTTCTACAAACCTCTGCTCTTGGAGGCCCAACACCGTCTACGGGAATAGAAGCGTGCGTAGACATCAAGCTATTTTCCGGCGCCGTTGTCGGGGAGGTAAGGTAAAAGGTATTCACATCCTCCGACTACTAAGCTATTTCCTAGCACTGTTGCCGGTGTGTGAGTGCTCGAAGCTATTTCCTTTAGATCCTGCAATTGCATCTTTTTTGTTTCTTGTTTTTATTTCACTAGTTAGGCATAATGGAAAACAACAAAAAATTTAGTGAGCTTTTTAATGTTTTTCCTGAGTTAAGACATGGATTGTTTGATGCGAAAATTAAAAAACCTATGGAACCTTATTTGCATGCTAGTAGCAATGTTATTAGTATGAACGCAATTACTGCTAATGTTATGGAAAAGTCTAAGCTTGGGGAAGCTAGTTTTTATGATCTTTTTAGCTTCCCATCTTTAGGGGAGAAAATTTGCTCTGATAATACTTTATCTCCCATATGCGATAACTCTAGTGATGCTTGTGATATTTTAAATCCACCTACTGAAAGTATTCCTTTCAAGATAACTATGAGAATTGTTGAACTTGCTATGAACAATTGCTATTTTGGAGATGGGACTGTCCATCCTAGTGATCATCTACTCTTTATACATGAATTATGCGAGTTGTTCGAGAGTGCAGGTATTTCAAAAGACCAAGTGAAGAGGAAGCTATTCTCTATATCTCTGAAGGGCAGAGCTGCGGAATGGTATAAGATGCTGAAGAATGGTCGATCTCTTGGTTGGGAGGAAATTGTACCTCTCTTTTATTCTAAATTTTATTCTCCTCATGAAGTGCATATTGATAGGAATTACATTTATAACTTTTATCCTCGTGATGGAGAGAGTATTTCCCAAGCATGGGGAGATTGAAGTCACTAATGCTCAAATGTCCCATTCATGAGCTCCCCCGTAATGTTATTACTAATAATTTTTATGCAAGGCTTTCAGGACAACACAAGGACTATCTAGATGCCTGTTTGGAGGGATCTTTCACAAGCAAGGAGGTTGAAGCTAGATGGGACCTTCTTGATCGGATTCAGGAGAATGCTGAAGATTGGGAGAACGACAAAGGTAAAGAATCAGGTATGAACTATGAATATGAATGCATTAAGTCTTTCATTGAAACTGATGATTTTCAAGAGCTTAGTGCTAAATATGGTCTTGATCCTGAAATTATGGTCGATTGCTATAGAGCCTTTGCTTCTCATATTAATGTTCCTAAAGAAAATTGGTACGTGTGTCATGAACCTTTCAAAGACACTTGCATGGAAAATGAAATTGTTGTTAATGATTGCAATAAACATGCCCAAACTTCTGAAAATACTATTTCTTATAAGCATGTTAATTTTTGTGGAATGCATAGACCTTGTGGAATTAATCAAATCGAAGATGAATATTGTATCCATCATAGGAATGAAAAAACTAGAAAGTGGTTTAGGGCTCTAGATGATCTTGGTGAAAAAGTTTGTGCCCTCTATCCTTTTATTTGTGAACTTTGCCATAGAGTGGGTCATTTTAATTTTCAATGCTCCTCCAATGATAATTCGAACCCCATGAGTGCTGCAAATTTGTATTGCGATGATGAAATCATTCCTAATCAGCAGGATGAACTTACTTTATTTTTGGGGTGTGAAGAGTTATCAAGAAAAAATTCTTTGTTAGAATTGAGTGATCTTGATATTAATAGTGTCCTGCATGGGTGTCTTTCTTATTGCATTGATAATTGCCATACAAATACTTACATACAAAATATTTTAGAAGATGACACTTTGCCAAAATATGATAGGACCGCTGTGTGTTTTAAACTTATTAATAAAAAGGAGGAATCCTCCCAAGTTTCTTCTATTGTTTCTGGAAATAAATCAGGTTATGTGGAGAAGCCTCCTTTCAAGCCTCTTCCTCCTAAAGAAGGGAATGAGGAGAAGGAAAAGAAGAAGAAGAAGGGAACGAAGAAGAAGAAGAGGGGGAATAAAAAGAAAGAGGTAACGGCATATCCCCGCGTGAATGAGATAACGATAGGTAACCGTAAGTATGTTGCTCCTAATGATTATTATGATAATGAATCTGAGTACAATGATCTTCCTATGCCCTTTACCTACATTAGTGATCATGATTTAGAAGAGCACACTACTTTTGATATTGAAAATCTCTGGGAAACTAATTCTGAAAATTATGATGTTAATAATTGCCATAGTATCAGTACTATCCATGCTTCCTCCCATAATGATATAGAAAGCTCTAAGCTTGGGGATGAGGTGTTTGAGAATCCTTTTGCAACTGATGATTATATGTTTGATACATCTCCTGCTAGTAACAATGATGGTATGGTTACAGATGAACATACTGTGGAAGATAACTATTCTATTTCTTATGATGACACTATGCCTCCAATCTTTGACAATTATTATAAAGAATGCTATGACATAAGTTATAATTATCCTTATGAAACTTGTAATAGTTATGATGGGATTGCCAAAAACCATTCCCTTAGTATGCAACTTGTTTACCATGTTCAAATTCTTGATAATGATCCTGCTCCAATTACTATTAATAAGAAGAGTTTTTCTCATGCCAAAATTAATGATACTTTTATGCATATGAACCATGATAAGAATGTTTCAAGTGATGGGTATATTGTGGATTTCATCAATGATGCTACTGAAAGTTATTATGAGAGAGGAAAATATGGTTGTAGAAATTTTCATGTTACTAAAACACCTCTCT
This sequence comes from Lolium rigidum, assembly GCF_022539505.1. Classification (NCBI taxonomy): domain Eukaryota; kingdom Viridiplantae; phylum Streptophyta; class Magnoliopsida; order Poales; family Poaceae; genus Lolium; species Lolium rigidum. The sequence goes on from NW_025900066.1 coordinate 308,530, forward strand.
ATATGCTGAAAATTTTGAAGTTACTCGTGTTTTATCTTCCTATGCTTGTCACTTTGTTCTTCATGAATTTATTTGTGTACAAGATTCCTTTTCATAGGAAGTGGGTTAGGCTTAAATTTGTTTCATACTTGCTTTTTGATGCTCTCTTTGCTTCAACTCTCATCCTTATGTGAGCATCATTAAAATTACTGAGCCCATCTTAATGGCTATAAAGAAAGCACTTCTTGGGAGATAACCCATGTTTTTATTTTTGCTACTGTTTTGTTGTGTCTTGGAAGTTGCTACTACTGTATCAACCTCTCCTTATCTTTATTTTATTGCATTGTTGTGCCAAGTAAAGTCTTTGATAGTGAGGTTGATACTAGATTTGGATTACTGCGCAGAAACAGATTTCTTGCTGTCACGAATTTGAGTAGCCCCTTCTGTAGGTAACTCAGAAAAATCTGCCAATTTACGTGAATGATCCTCAGATATGTACGCAACTTTTGTTCAATTTTAGCGTTTTCATCTGAGCAATTTAAGTGCCGCTAAAAAATTCATCTTTACGTACTGTTCTGTTTTGACAGATTCTGCCTTTTATTTCACATTGCCTGTTTTGCTATGTTAGATGGATTTCTTTGTTCCATTAACTTTCAGTAGCTTTGTGCAATGTCCAGAAGTGTTAAGAATGATTGTGTCCTTGCTGAACATGTGAATTTTTGATTACGCACTAACCCTCTAATGAGATTGTTTTGAGTTTGGTGTGAAGGAAGTTTTCAAGGATCAAGAGAGGAGGATGATATAATATGATCAAGAAGAGTGAAAAGTCTAAGCTTGGGGATGCCCCCGTTGTTCATCCCTGCATATTTCAAGAAGACTCAAGCATCTAAGCTTGGGGATGCCCAAGGCATCCCCTTCTTCATCAACAACTTATCAGGTCACCTCTAGTGAAACTATATTTTTATTCGGTCACATCTTATGTGCTTTACTTGGAGCGTCTGTGTGTTTTTATTTTCGTTTTGTTATCTTAGTTCTCTGAATAAATTGGATCCTATCATGCTTGTGTGGGAGAGAGACACGCTCCGCTTTTTCATTTGAACACTTGTGTTCTTCATTTTACTTTTAATGTTCATGGCAAAAGTTGAAAGCTGCTGCATTTATGGCTATTTGGTTGGAAACAGAAAATGCTTCATGTGGTAATTGGTATATTGTCTTGAATAATTTGATACTTGGCAATTGTTTTGCTCAAATAGATCATGTTTAAGCTCTTGCATCATGTAGATTGCACCTATTAGTGGAGAACTACTGTAGAGCTTGTTGAAATTTGGTTTGCATGATTGGTCTCTCTAAAAGTCTAGATATTTTCTGGTAAAGTGTTTGAACAACAAGGAGGACAGTGTAGAGTCTTATAATGTTTGCAATATGTTCTTATGTAAGTTTTGCTGTACCGGTTCATACTTGTGTTTGCTTCAAACAACCTTGCTAGCCAAAGCCTTGTACTGAGAGGGAATGCTTCTCGTGCATCCAAAACCTTGAGCCAAAACCTATGCCATTTGTGTCCACCATAACTACCTACTATGTGGTATTTCTCTGCCATTCCAAAGTAAATTGCTTGAGTGCTACCTTTAAAATTTCATTCCTTGTCTTTGCAATATATAGCTCATGGGAAAATAGCCTTAAAAACTATTGTGGTAATGAATATGTCGCTTATATATCTTATTTCTTATAAGTTGCTTGTTGAGCGGTAACCATGTTTCTGGGGACGCCATCAACTGTTACACTTTTGTTGAATATCATGTGAGTTGCTATGCATGTTCGTCTTGTCTGAAGTAAGGGTGATTTGCCATGAGTTGAATGGTTTGAGTATGCATATTGTTAGAGAAGAACTTTGGGCCGCTAACCAAAGCCATGTATCATGGTGGAAGTTTCAGTTTGGACATTAATCCTCAATCTCTTATGAGAATATTATCTGTTGTTGAATGCTTAAGCATTAAAGAGGAGTCCATTATCTGTTTTCTATGTTGTCCCGGTACGGATGTCCTCAAGTTGAGATCTATCAAAAACGAGAAATCAAATGCGATCTATCTCCTTGGACCTTTGTACAGGCGGCATAGAGGTACCCCTTTGTGACACTTGGTTGAAACATATGTAATGCAATGATAATCCATGGAAATCCAAGCTAATTAGGACAAGGTGCGAGCACTATTGGTATTCGATGCATGAGGCTTGCAACTTATAGGATGTCTTATGCATAACACATATGAATTATTACTACCGTTGACAAAATTGTTTCTATGTTTTCAAAATAAAAGCTCTAGCACAAAAATAGTAATCCATGCTTCCCTCTGCGAAGGGCCTTTCTTTTACTTTATGTTGAGTCAGTTCACCTACTTCTTTCTATCTTAGAAGCAAACACTTGTGTCAACTGTGTGCATTGATTCCTACATACTTGCTTATTTGCATTCATCATATTACTTTGTGTTGACAATTATCCATGAGATATACATGTTGAAGTTGAAAGCAACTGCTGAAACTTATATCTTCCTTTGTATTGCTTCAAAACCTTCTATTAAGAATTTATTGCTTGATGAGTTAACTCTTATGCAAGACTTATTGATGCCTGTCTTGAAAGTACTATTCATGAAAAGTCTTTGCTATATGATTCAGTTGTTTAGTCATTATCTTTACCATTGCTTTGAATCACTTCATTCATCTCACATGCTTTACAATAGTATTGATCAAGAGTATGTTGGTAGCATGTCACTTCAGAAATTATCCTTGTTATCGTTTACCTACTCGAGGGCGAGTAGGAACTAAGCTTGGGGATGCTTGATACGTCTCCAACGTATCTATAATTTCTGATGTTCCATGCTAGTTTTATGACAATACCTACATGTTTTGCTCACACTTTATAATGTTTTAATGCATTTTCCGGAACTAACCTATTAACAAGATGCCGAAGTGCCAGTTCCTGTTTTCTGCTGTTTTTGGTTCCAGAAAGGCTGTTCGGGCAACATTCTCGGAATTGGACGAAACAAAGGCCCACGATCTTATATTTCACGGAAGGTTCCAGAAGTCCGAAGGGGAGACGAGGAAGGGCAGCAGGGGACCCACACCATATGGCGGCGCGGGTGGCCCCCTGGCCACGCCAGCCTATGGGGAGGGAGCCCCCTGGCCCCTCCGACTCCGCCTCTTCGCCTATATAATCTCTCGTGACCTAAAAACCCGATACCAATTGACGAAACTCCAGAAAGACTCCAGGGACGCCGCCGCCATCGCGAAACTCCGTTTCGGGGGACAGAAGTCTCTGTTTCGGCACGCCGTCGGGACGGGGAATTGCCCCCGGAGTCACCTCCATCGACATCACCGCCATCTTCATCGCCGTTGCTGTCTCCTATGATGAGGAGGGAGTAGTTCTCCCCCGAGGCTGAGGGCTCTACCGGTAGCTATGTGGTTCATCTCTCTCTCCCATGTGATCTTTATGTGATCATGAGCTTTGTATCACTATTAATCTATGTGCTACTCTAGTGATGTTATTAAAGTAGTTTATTCCTCCTCCATGATGTAAAGTTGACAGTGTGTGCATCATGTAGTACTTGGTGTAGGTTATGATTGTAATCTCTTGTAGATTATGAAGTTAACTATTACTATGATAGTATTGATGCGATCTATTCCCGCTTTCATAGCTATTGTTGACAGTGTGTATGCTATGTTAGTACTCGGTCTAAATTGCAACGGTCTATTATGCACTCTAGAGGTTACTTTAATATGAACTCCGGATGTTGTGGAGCTTGTTTACTCCGGCTTGAGGTGTGCTTTTATAGCCCTACACAATGAATGGTGTTTGTTATCCAACAAGAGAGTGTTTGAAGTAGCACAAGTGAAGAGAAGTTATTTATTTATGTGATCATTGTTGAGAGTGTCCACTAGTGAAAGTATGATCCCTAGGCCTTGTTTCTAAGCATTGAAACACCGTTTCCAACAAGTTCTGCTACATGTTTGCTTGCTGCCATTTTTATTTCAGATTGCAATTACTACTTACAATCATCCATATTACTTGTTTTTCACTATCTCTTCACCGAACTAGTGCACCTATACATCTGATAAGTGTATTAGGTGTGTTGGGGACACAAGAGACTTCTTGTATCTTAATTGCAGGGTTGCTTGAGAGGGATATCTTTGACCTCTACCTCCCTGAGTTCGATAAACCTTGGGTGATTCACTTAAGGGAAACTTGCCGCTGTTCTACAAACCTCTGCTCTTGGAGGCCCAACACTGTCTACAGGAATAGAAGCGTGCGTAGACATCACATGTCACTTCAGAAATTATCCTTGTTATCGTTTACCTACTCGAGGGCGAGTAGGAACTAAGCTTGGGGATGCTTGATACGTCTCAAACGTATCTATAATTTCTTATGTTCCATGCTAGTTTTATGACAATACTCACATGTTTTATATACACTTTATATCATTTTGATGCATTTTCCGGCACTAACCTATTAACAAGATGCCGAAGCGCCGGTTCTCGTTTTCTGCTGTTTTTGGTTTCAGAAATCCTACACAGGAAATATTCTCGGAATTGGACGAAACAAAAGCCCACGGTCTTATTTTCCACGGAGCCTTCCAGAAGTCTGAAGAGGAGACGAAGAGGGGCGATGAGGCGGCCACACCCTAGGGGGGCGCGGCCGCACCCCTGGCCGCGCCGCCCTATGGGGTGGGCCCCTCGAGCATCCCCCGACTCTGCCCCTTCGCCTATTTATTCTCTCCGTCGCGAAAACCCTAGTACCGAGAGCCACGATACGAGAAAAGTTACGGAGATGCCGCCGCCGTCAATCCCATCTCGGGGGATTCTGAAGATCGCCTCCGGCACCCTGCCGGAGAGGGGAATCATCACCGGAGGGCTCTACATCACCATGCCCGCCTCCGGACTGATGCGTGAGTAGTTCATCCTTGGACTATGGGTCCATAGCAGTAGCTAGATGGTTGTCTTCTCCTCTTGTGCTATCATGTTTAGATCTTGTGAGCTGCCTATCATGATCAAGATCATCTATTTGTAATGCTACATGTTGTGTTTGTCGGGATCCGATGAATATGGAATACTATGTCAAGTTGATTATCGATCTATCATATATGTGTTGTTTATGATCTTGCATGCTCTCCGTTGCTAGTAGAGGCTCGGCCAAGTTGATACTTGTAACTCCAAGAGGGAGTATTTATGCTAGATAGTGGGTTCATGCCTCCATTGAATGCGGGACGAGTGACGAAAAGTTCTAAGGTTGTGGATGTGCTTGTTGCCACTAGGGATAAAACATCAATGCTTTGTCTAAGGATATTTGTATTGTTTACATTACGCACGGTACTTAATGCAATTGTCCGTTGTTTGCAACTTAATACTTGGAAGGGGTGCGGATGCTAACCCGAAGGTGGACTTTTTAGGCATAGATGCATGCTGGATAGCGGTCTATGTTCTTTGTCGTAATGCCCTAAGTAAATCTCATATTAGTCATCATGATATGTATGTGCATTGTTATGCCCTCTCTATTTGTCAATTGCCCAACTGTAATTTGTTCACCAACATGCTATTTATCTTATTGGAGAGACACCACTAGTGAACTGTGGACCCCGGTCCATTCTTTTACATCTGAAATACAATCTATCGCAATCATTGTTCTCTCGCTGTTCTTTGCAAACAAACATCATTCTCCACACCATACGTTTAATCCTTTGTTTACAGCAAGCCGGTGAGATTGACAACCTCACCTGTTAAGTTGGGGCAAAGTATTTTGATTGTGTTGTGCAGGTTCCACGTTGGCGCCGGAATCCCCGGTGTTGCGCCGCACTACACTCCTCCACCAACAACCTTCACGTGGCCTTCATCTCCTACTGGTTCGATAACCTTGGTTTCTTACTGAGGGAAAACTTGCTGCTGTACGCATCACACCTTCCTCTTGGGGTTCCCAACGGACGTGTGCTTTACCGTCACAAGCATTGGTCCACTACCGAAGTCATCGCCTGGCGGTCATACTCACCTATTGGTAGCAGTCGATAAATTCACCAAGTGGATTGAGGCCATACCAGTCACCAATCAGACAGCCAAAACCGCTGTCAAATTCTTTAAAGGAATAACTTGTCGTTTTTGGTGTGCCTCATAGCATCATTACAGAAAATAGAACCAACTTTGATTCGAAGGAATTCGATGAGTTCTGCAACAGCAATGGCATCAAGCTCAAATTTGCCTCAGTAGCACATCCTCAAACCAACGGACAAGTGGAAAGGATCAATGGCTTGATATGCGATGGCATTAAAAAGCTTCTCACAGGTGCGGCTGGAGCTTGGGTCGAAGAGTTACCATCAGTACTTTGGAGTTTGCGGACTACACCAAATAGGTCAACGCAATATACTCCCTTCTTCCTTGTATACGGAGCCGAAGCTGTTCTACCTGCCGACGTTCGCTTTGAAGCACCTCGGGTGGCTGCATACAAAGAGAAAACCTCTATCCAGGCATTGCAAGATGATGTGGATCTTGTTGATGAGGCTCGAGATATTGCCCTGGCAAGAACAGCAGTTTATCAGCAGGCCATACAGAATTACCACAGTCGAAGAGTCTGCACTCGAAGTTTCGACGTTGGTGATCTAGTATTACGATTGAAGCAAGAAAGAACCCTGAAACTTGAATCTCCATGGGAAGGACCATTTATCGTCACTGGAGTAATCCCAGGAGGAGCTTATCGCCTCAAGAATCCTACTTCGGGAAAAGATGTTGGGAACCCATGGAACGTTGCACACTTGCGATGATTTTATGTGTAGCACTCGACCTTTTTCTTTTTTGCATTAAGGCTTCTTAGCCAGTTACATATTATGAATAAAACTTCTGGTTCAGCTTATATGATTATCTCCTCACCCGAACAAATGTTCAGGATCTTTTTTATTACTACTACTCCCATCGGGAGCTCCGGTTAACAACGCGTCATAGCTTACCTGGCAATACTCGGGGGCTGCAAGAATTATTACAATGCCATCATTAACTACTACTCCCATCGGGAGCTCTGGTTATCGAAGTAGCATGGTTTTTCCGGCAATACTCGAAAACCGTAAGTTCTTATCAAAAATAATTTCCATCAAAGCCTCAAAAAATATGCGAGTGCTGCAATTGATGGAAACAATACAACATACGAAAGGCTCATTCCGGTGCACCGTGTTACGAAGCCGAATAAAAAGCGCATAGTTCCCTCGTTTACTCGAAGGGTGTCGCTCTTACAAACATACATGCGACTCTGCAAAAAATTGCGATTACTACAGGGTCGTCGAGTGAGCAAACTGACCTGATCACTCAGTTGCCTTCGACTAAATAGAAAATATTTCGGCTGGACTTACGGTCCATCGATTCACAATGGTGTTAAAAAAGAACATCAAATACACACAATGTTACTTCTTGCAACACAAGATCATCTTAAAAAGGAGTGATTCCTTACAAAAGCACACTATGTGCAACGATATTTTCTTATCATGACGAGTTCCCTTGATCTGCCTGATTCTTTAAAATTCTTTCAGTACTTGCCTCCATCCTCGGGATAACAATGTAAGTAGGATGCCTAGCAACATGGAAGTATTGGTCAAGTTTTCTATTAGCACTGGCTATGGATTCTAAATCTATACTCGGATGACAAGCTAGCACAGAAGTAAATGCCAGTTCAGCTCTAGCAAGAAGTTCTTTGCACACTAAAGACTGAATTCTGGCAGGATTCTTGAATCGAGTGAACAAAGCTGACAGAGTTTCGGGTGCTGGATCCAAAGGAAACATGGTCCTCCATACCATGGTTAGATGAGCATGGTACTTATCGAAGTAATAATGAACTTTCTCAACCCGGTGCTCGAACTTCGCCACGATTACGACCTTTGACCTATCTGACCATAATTCGCACTTCGGGAGAGATATATCAGTCACCGCTGCAATCTTCTCATGGATCCGCTTATTTTCTTCTGATTCATCAGAAGCAGCGACTTTTGAAGACAAAGAGCAAAATCAGCAGAAGATTGTTTACAAAATAGAAGTATCAACGAAACGAAAAGGGTGATTGATTGCTTACAGCTTAAGCTCTCGGTAGCCACACGAAGGCGATCCAAAGCATGTTGTTCGATTGCAGTGGCAATTTTGCTCTTCTTTTTCACCAGTGCTGCCATAGCATGAAGGCCAGCTATATCCTTATTCAGTCGGGAAATTTGATCACGCAGACGACGCACAAGTTCCGATTCATCGACAACAGAAGAATTCAAAGAACTTTCGACTCGGGGAGCAGTCGAAGGAGTCTACAGCAAAATATTTTACATCCTCAGAAAATCATCAAACGGAAATTATATGAATGCAAAAAAAACTCCCATCGGGAGCCAGCAAAACATTTCATTCAAAAGGACGTGAAGAAAGTTGAGTGCCGACAACAGAGTCAGCTTAGTTCATTACAAAACAAGGGACGAATGTATTTAGGTTACAACTAAACAAGTTAGTAGGCCCAGCTTGATCAGGCTTGTGCCGATGAACTTGGTGCAGCTTCGGATGCAGTCTTCTTCTTGTCATCATCAACCAATTTGAGGAGCCGATTGGCGCACGCCAGCGATGATTGTTTAAAAGGATCAAGGTCGACAAGGCAACCATTTGAATCCATCGGAAGTGCTTTGGATAGTTGCTCTAGGTCAGAACCAAATCCATGCCCCATTAAAAGCTGAAAAGTAAGGACTGCTCCATAAAGGCGAGAACGGCGCTTCAATACCTCAATAGCATCAGAGGAGTTGACGAAGAAAGTATCTGCCATCTCTCCAAGAGTCTTGTTCTGATCCAGCTTTGGGAACATCATCGAGAATAACTTCGACAGAGCTCCCTTGGTCTTCTTCAAGAGATCTTGGACCTGGTTGCTAGATTCGGCAGCAAATGAAAGGGCATCCGACATAGAGTCCACCCGAAGTTTGTTCGTACGATCAACAGGCATGTCGGCAGTATCTGAAATAACAAAGAGAAATAACTCTTTACAACAATAGAATATTTTGAGGAAAAGGGGAAGCATATGAGCATGGAGAAATCTTACTTAGCAAACTTTCAATAGATTTACGGAGAGCGCCTTCTTTCTTGTCTGCTTCAACGAAAGCCTTGTGCCTCGCCTCCTGCTCTTCCTTCATCTTCTTTTTCAGCTTCCTCAGTTCGTCCTTTAAGCTTGCATTTTTGCTCTGCGCCTCGGCTGCTAGCCTGTTAGCCTCTTGCGCTTGATCAGCCGAAGATTTAGCAGCTTTGCGAAGTTGGACGTTTTCTGCCTCCAGTCGAATGAATTGACTAGCAAAATCTACCACAATATCAACTGCAGCATGAATTGGCTGCAGCAAGAGAAGCAATGGACTGTGTCAGATTATTGTTGCCTGCCAAAACCCACCGGCGAGCAGCGACGAGCAACACGAAGAGCCGGGAGGCTCCCAGAACTGCTGGTGGGCCCTGGTCCCTCGGGCAACGGCCCGCAAAACTCCGGCGCGCGTCCTGGCTGTTGCGAGGGCGTGCCACCTGACCTATACCTGGTCAGGAAGGTGATGGATTGCTTCGATTATTTCCTGCATGGTAGACACGTAAACATTAAATCCGAGCCTCGATCGGCTCTCAGGTTGCCCCGTGAATCGGCTCAATGAGCCGATAGACCCATGGTTCGTATTGGATCTACGACGACATGGGGGTCCTGCTTAATCAAAACCAAGTTAAATCGACCTACGACAGTTTAGGGTTTTCACCGCATAATCGGAACATCCTACACGTAGTTGAGCCTGGTAGATACGAAAGATAACAGAAAACTAATCCTAGAAAAGGCCTAAAAACCAACATAGAGTCGATTCTCGGAACATCCCCTCTAGGATCGGCAAACCATACCTTACGCACTACTGGATCATTCAACCCGTTTGCAAGGCCTAACCATGCGGATATCAAACTAATCCTTGGAAAACAAGGAACAACCATAACAGATCAGATCTACTAAATAAAGACTAAGATAGGTGTAGAGGCAGCTAGATATGCTGGGGTCGTCTAACTAAGCAAACATATCAAAATAAGCATCGACGTTAGTCCCAACACATCCAAGATAACAGTGTTACTCGCCATCAAAAAGGCTTCAGTACGAGCAATACAAAACAACGAATAAACTGATACTGCCCAGATCGCAAGATGCGATCTGGGCAGCATGACGCTTACCCGGAAGAAACCCTCGAAACAAGGGGTGGCGATGCGCCAAGGTTGTGTTTGTTGTGAACGTGATCGTCTCCTTCTTCAATAACCCTAGGTACATATTTATAGTCCGTCGACTTTCTATTTTCGGAATAAACCTAACTGTGTACGAACTAAACTCTATCTCGTAATCTACCATAATGTACAGATACATGGGCAATCTAGCCCAAACTCTCGCAGGAGGCCGATTCAGAAACACTTATATGCGCATATCCTCTAAGCCCATCTCAATCACGGCCCAACTCCCAATGTGGCTAAAATCCGTGTATAACACATGCCCCCCTGGTTTTGGCAATAATAATTCCAAAACCACTCTGTTTTTCTCCATCGGGTCACGCGTTGCAGAGCAGAACCGCTACAGTGCCTTTCCATCATGATGCCTTGCCTTCTCAACTTCTCCGTATTGCACGATTTGACAGTTTTGGCACCGCATCCTCGGAAACCGCCACAGCATTGAATCAACTCCCACTATATCACCTTTATTTAACCACATCCGAGCAGTTCGCCTCCTCATCCTCTTGCTCCGCAATCGCAACTCCCCTCCTCTGCAACCATGGACTCTTCCTCTTCCTCATCGGGTCTTTCCTTCCAATCCTATTCCTCCCGTGAGCCAACGCTGGAGTATGACCCGATAGCGGCATACGAGGCCCTCGCCCCACTGCATTGGGACGAGGCGGACTGGGATTACTCCGTCGGGTCAGAGGATGACGAATCCTTGACCGACGGGGAAGAAGACCTCCAGTTCCTCGTCGACGGGGAGTTGGAGGAGGAGGACGACGACGACGCCTTCTCCTGGGGCGAGGACCTCTCCTCCGACGAGGAGGACGAAGCGGAGGACGACACCTCCTCCGACGAGTACCCACCGGCGAAGCGCTTCCGCGCCGGATCGGAGGACGACGACGACGACGATGAAGACGAAGAAGAAGCCCCTGCCGGCGGCTTCAATAGTAGCGACGAAGATGTCGCCGGCAGCAGCGCCGACGATAGCACGGACGGCGACGGCGAGGGCAGCGACGGCAGCGGCGGCATCGGCCCCTAGACTAGGAACTACTAGAATAGGGCTAGTAGTAGTACATTAGGTAGCAAATCTCCCTTTTGTGAGCAATCGGCTCTTCTTGTAAAAAACCCTCTTGATCAATGAAGAATGCTTTTCCGTCCAATTTTCCGATTGTCAAAGTAGGTCAACGTGCAAAGAGCCGATGGCAACGCATCGGTCCTTTTCCATAAAACGCCAGAAAGGCCATGTTTCAAACGGTAACCCGCGACCCTCGTCCAGAGGACTAAATTCAGATCCCCAATTGCTCATTTGAACAAATTAAACTCGCGGCGACGCGAACCCAGATCCCTAATCGCGCAGATTCATATCCGTCAGCAAATCAAATGGCGGAATCGTCCAACGCCGCCGCAACAATTTCTGGCCTGAAGGTAACTTTCAATTGCCCCTGGCCATCCGAGCACAGTGTTAGAATTAATAGCAAAACATCTGAATTAATGTCTTATTTCATCATTAATTTTAGGTATCAGACATTCTGTTGCCGCATCCTTCTCTTCAAAACTCCCTTTGTCTTGGCCCCCGAACTGTCGAGAGTCCTGCCCATCTGATTTCTTGCGAGGCCAATAGGATTCCCTTCGTGAACCAGAACTTAGATTTAACATCTTGGGCCGACTGCTTACGAGCCTGGCCTAACCCTCCTGAAGATTGGGTTTCCTGGTACAGCAGAGTATCCAAAACTCACCAGTCAAAATGGGAAACTACAGGAATAGCCGATGCTCTGTCCTTATCGTTGTCTCCCATTGAGAAGCATGAAAACCTTCTAAAAACCATCGGCTACTTCTGGTCTGATGCCCTGAACTGCTTCATGTTTGGCCACGGCCCCATGACACCAACTCTGCTAGATGTGGTAATGATCACTGGCCTAGACGTCACATCCCCCAGCCCTCTCGCTTTTATGCTGCCAAAGGTTCCCTTCAAACTCTCTTCCAAAACAGAGTGCACAAATTGGGGTGCTTACCTTTGACGCCATATGAAAAGTAAAGGCCCTGTAACAGAGAAAGAACACACGGCTTTCCTGAATTTCTGGTTGGAACACTTTATATTCTATGGCCCTTCACTTGCTCCGACCAAGAATTATCTTCCCTTGGCCTATGAACTTGCCCGAGGCACTCAGCTTGGCATCGGCAAACTGTTCCTTGGAGAGGTCTATCGATATCTCCAACTAATGTCTGTCAAATTATTTTCCCAACGAACAGTTAAGACAGGAGGTCCCTGGTGGTTTCTTCAGCTATGGGCTCAGCTGTATTTCCAGAACCATGTCCCAAACTTCCCACTATTGGCCAATTGCACCTTTCCAGATGCTAACGGGAAGCAGATCCGATGCACTAGCTACGGCCAAGCCTTGTATAGCCTTCCGGGTAGTAAACTGATCCCCAAGGAAGCATCAACATGGTTCAGGACCTTCTTCCAAGGCCTGGACAATCCTCTCTTCCTCCCTTACATGGAATCTGGAAATTTTGAAAATCCAGTCTCCTTCAGGCTAGACAGCTTTGCCGATGACATCAGCACCCGGCAACTGTATTCCACCATGATCCGTCCCTGCTTCCTTCCAGTCGGCATGAGCACATCAAACAGGATAATCAAACCTGGCTATGAATCCTATCAGCCGGTCGTAACAGCCCGGCAGTTTGGTCTTGGGCAAGTGTCTCCTCACTTCTTCCTCCATCACTTAACAGAGAGCAGAGCTGATTTGCCCGATGTCCTCACCGGTCAGAGATGTTATTCTTTCTTTGATGCTCTAGCCATCCCAATCCCCAATAACCTCTCTTTCACCTCATCAACCGATGGTTTCGAGACCTGGTGTTCAATGTGGAAAACTCATGCATTCAGGAGAGCTCTGGGACCGTTGTTGAGACAGCTCGATGCCGACTACGATATCCCCGCAGAACAGGTATTACCACTCACAAATTTTCTTGAAGTGGCTTACCATGATTTTTTTTATAACCTAGCTCTATCTCTTTGCAGCAACAAGATGGTCCAGAACCTACACATGATGACGGCTCCCCCTTTGAATTCCTCCCACCGGCTCCAGTAGTCCTCTTCTGCAAAAACTCGCCACCCTTGAAAAAGGTCATGATGCAGAGCCAGCCGATTCCACCAAAATCGGCTCCCAAGAGCAAAGTCTCTCCCGGGCCAGCTGCCCCCCGAGCCCCAATTAAGGCGAGAATGGCAGTGAAGAAAGTAGCCACCAGGAAAACTTCGAAGCGCCGGAACCCTTCCCCAGATCAAGAGAGCTCGCACGTACGTTGATCCATGCCCTGGCTGGCTTCACCTGTCCTCATGGGCTTCTGCAAACATACTTGTGCTTACTAACTCTTTTTTTTATATAGGCCTCTACTGAAGATAACTCCAGCGAAGAAACACAATCCAATCGAGGGGATTCGAGCTCAGGCAACTCTGGGAAAACCATCACGCCGAGCCAGCCAGATTTGCCACCATCGGCTTCCAGGAAAAGATCAGTTCCTGAACCTGTTGCCCCCCAAGCTCCAATCAGAGAGGGGCAGGGCGGTCAACGCACCACGAGCCAATGCATCAAGAAGGCTCGAAAGGATCCGCAAGCCTCTTCATCAAACCAAAAGGCCTCAAATGTAATTATCCTCCACACTCTCCCCGGCACATCTTTCATGCTAATCCACTTCTGCTCGCATCGGCTAACCACCTCCTTTGCAGGCTAATGACACTTCGAGTGGGGGAGTTGAGGAAGTATTGACGTCCCCCGCAAACCTGGATCCAGCAATCCCTATAGGTGCTGTCGACAAGATCGCCCATTTGGCCAAGCCCCTAGCAGAAACACAAGAGCCGATTACCTCATCATCGGCTGTCCCCCTGGTCTCGGGAGAGGTATACTCCTTTCGTTTGGCTTGCCCTTCCGTTTTGCTGGATACTGACGTTGTTTATGTTTGTCAGAGTTATGACCTCTCGGGCTTGCTAACGTTTGACCCTGAATCCATCGAACCAACTCCTTGCGACGAACAACGATCCAGCGCCATCCAACGTCAATTTCAGCGTCTCAAAACCCTGCTTTCCTCCCCGATCGAGACGTTGGTCGAGGACCCCGCGGAAGTGAAGAGTGTTCTTGAAGAAATCCAGCACCACCTCCCGGTAACGTTGCAGGTGAAACTCTGGCCGGTTGTGACTCTGTCTGCCTACAGGTCAAGGGTGAAGTTGGCTCGTCAGAGAATCGATCTACGCCACGCCCAACTTCCGTTGAAAACCGATATTGCAGATAAATGTCAGCGACTCAACGTGAAAAAGGCGGCCCTAGATGCCAAAACTGACACCTCTGTCAGCACCGCCGAACTTGAGACCCTGCGAAAGGAATTGGAGGACCTTGAAGAGAGGGTCCGAGCAACCAAACAGCTCATTTCTGATAAGGAAGCTCTCATCGCCCGCTCCCAAGAAGAAGCAGAAGGTCTCAAAGCTCAGCTGAAAACTGATCTGGCGGAAATACGTGACCTGCACAAGCAGCTAGTGATGGGCAAGGACGAAGATGATGAGGCCGAGATCGCCGAAGTGGATCGTGTCCGTGCTGACGCCCTCCGTGCCTTCGAGGCATTCCTTCCATAGAGCCTATCCATGTATCCTGAAAACCGCTCGTAACAGTTTGTACCTCTAGAGTCGATGGCTGCGCATCGGCTTTTTAATCTAAAGTCGATGTCTGTGCATCGGCTGTACTTTATGTCCTGTTGTCCTGTTGCTTTGTATAATTTTTTTTTTTTACCGGCCGATTTCATGCATCGGCCCCCATGTTTTACTGTCCGTCATCCCACATACTTGGGAAATATTTCTTGAGATGCTGACCATTAACAGCCACTGGAAACTTCACACCGCTCAGCTCCTCAAGCATATATGCGTTACCCTTTAAAACTTGGTCGACCCTGTACGGCCCGTGCCAATTTGGAGACCATTTACCATACACTGCATCCTTAGTCCCCAACGGCAAAATAGCTTCACATACCAGATCACCAACGTGGAACTCCTTTGGTCTCACCTTCTTGTTGTATGCGCGAGCTACCTTGGCTTTATTCTCTTTAATTTTCTCAAGCGACCAAAGTCTAAGTTCCGTTAGATCCTCAATAGTATCACTCATCAGGGTTGCATATTCTTCAGTTGTTAGATCACTCTGAAACGTAACGCGTCTCGACCCAGCCGTGATTTCCCAGGGCAACACGGCTTCCTGTCCATAGACCAGATGATATGGCGAGGTTTTTATCGCTCCATGACATGACATGCGATAAGCCCACAAGGCTTCCGACAAAACCTCATGCCAACGTCTAGGGTGCTCGTCGACTTTCCTCTTAATCAGCTTGATGAGGCTCTGGTTGGACGCTTCAGCTTGCCCATTTGCTTGAGCATAGTATGGAGATGACCGGATCAACTTAATTCCCATGTCCTCGCAGAACTTTCTAAACTCGCGAGAAATGAAGACCGAACCTCCATCGATCGTGATCGTCTGGGGAATCCCGAATCTATGAATGACATGCTCCTTCACGAAATTGATAACATCTTGTGATGCCACTGACTTCATAGGGACGGCTTCCACCCATTTAGTGAAATAATCTGTAATGGCCAAAATCCAATTATGGCCTTTGCTCGAAGGAGGATTGATTTTGCCGATCATATCCATACCCCAACCTCGAAATGGCCAAGGCTTGATGATGGGGTTCATTGCTAATGCGGGTACCGTCTGAATTTTCCCAAACATCTGACACGCTTGACACCCTTTATAGTACTTAAAGCAATCCTCGAGCATGGTTGGCCAATAAAACCCCGATCGCCTGATCAACCATTTTATCTTGTGAGCCGATTGGTGAGTTCCACAGGCGCCTTCGTGTACCTCGTGTAAGAGCCGATTTGACTCGGCTGGTCCCAGACATTTGAGAAGTAACCCTTCCAAAGTCCTGTAGAACATGTCATCTCCTATAAGGACATACTTCATGGCCTTGTACCTTATCCGTTTAGGTGCCCCCCGAGCCGAATCTTTCAAGTAATTGAAGATATCGGCTCTCCAGTCATCCGGTGCCAGGAACTGTACCTGAACCTCGGCTCCACCTGCTACGTCCTTGTAGCCTGATGCCATCTGTGCAAGATCGTTGGCCTCAGTATTTTGCGACCTCGGGATCCAACTGAAGTTTATGTACCTAAATTGTGCCATCAGCTCACGGCATTGCATCCATAATGGGAAGAGCGACTCGCTCTCGCATCTGTAGTCTTCCGTGAGCTGGGAAATCACCAATTTGGAGTCTCCAAAAAGTTCCACCGCTTCTGCCCCGGCCTCCAAAAGCAACTCCATTCCCTTGCGTATGGCCTCATATTCAGCGACATTGTTGGTGCAAGGGGTAGGTAGCCTGATGGAGAAGGAATAAGTTGCCCCCCGGGGCGACACGAGTAGAATGCCGATGCCGCAACCATCATCACAAGCCGATCCATCGAAGAACATGGCCCATGCACGCACAGACAGTGCTGCTATATCAGTATTGATTCGTTCAGCAATAAGATCGGCCAACGCTTGTCCCTTGACCGCTTTCGCAGGCTGATACCGGAGATCAAATTCTGATAATGCAAACATCCACTTACCGAGTCGGCCTTTCAACACAGGAGCCGACAGCATATGTTTGATGACATCTGATTTGCAAATGATGACAATTTCTGCTGACAGCAAGATGTGACGAAGCTTGGTGCAGGTAAAAAATAGGCAGAGGCACAACTTATCGATCTCAGGGTACCTGGTCTCTGCATCCAACATCCTTCTGCTGAGGTAGAAAGCAACTCTCTCCAGACCATCATAAAGTTGGACCACCACTAAGGCGATGGAAGTATCGGCTACTGACAAGTAAATATAGAATGGTCTATCTTGCTGGGGCGGAACCAACACAGGTGGCTTCGTTAGATATTCTTTAATCTCGTCAAATGCCCGCTGTTGCTCTATCCCCCAGCGAAACTCCTCATCAGATTTAATTTTTACCAGCCCCATGAACGGCTCGATTCGTCCTGACAGATTGGAGATGAACCTTCTGACGAAGTTGATTTTGCCGATGAGACATTGGAGCTCCTTCTTCGTGGTAGGTGGTTTCATTGTTCGCACTGCCTCTTGACTTTTCAGACCGATCTCAATCCCGCATTCATGAACCAAGAAACCCAAGAATTGACCGGCCGTTACACCAAAAGCACACTTCTTTGGATTCATTCGTAGCCCGAATTTTCTAGTTCGGTCCAGGATGCGTCGCAGATCCTCCAAGTGTCCTTCTACTGAAACCGACTTGACCACCACGTCATCAATGTAGATCTCCACCAACTTGCTGATCAGGTCATGAAAGATGTAATTCATGGCTCTTTGGTACGTTGCGCCGGCATTTTTCAGTCCAAATGTCATGACTACATATTCAAACAAGCCCACTGAACCTGGCACCCTGAATGCAGTCTTGTGTATATCTTCTGGAGCCATAAAAATTTGGTTGTAACCGGCATTGCCATCCATGAAACTTAAAACCTTATGACCAGCAGCTGCATTGATCAATGTCTCTGCTACCGGCATCGGATATTCATCCTTTGGAGTGGCTCTATTGAGATCCCGAAAATCTATGGCGACGCGCCATCGGCCGTCCTTTTTCTGTACAGGCACGATACTAGAAATCCACTCAGCGTACCTGCATGGCCTGATGAACCCGGCGCTCAACATTTTCTCGATCTCTTTCTTGACTTCTTCTAGAATTTCGGCCTTCATTTGTCGTGCTCGTTGCTGGAACGGCCGAAATCCTTTCTTAAGAGGGAGCCGATGCTCAATGATGCTCCTGTCTAACCCGGGCATCTCTGTGTAATCCCAGGCAAAGCAATCTGGGTACTCTTTCAACAGATCTATCATCAGGCCCCTCAGATGTGGATCTAGCTTTTTGCTGATAAATGTTGGTCGCGGCTTATCCCCAGGACCGATATCAATCTCTTCTAGCTCATCAGCTGATGTAAACCCATACCCTAGCTTTCCGTCGCCTGTTAGATCGATGCTGAACACAGGCAAAACGTATGGGGAGGATAATTTGGGCCGATTGCTGGAATCGGCCCCCCTTTTGATTGTATTGCTCAATGAAGTTTTACAACTTATTTGTGCTCTGCTACGGGAGGGAGTCTCCCTGCTACAACTACGTGACATGCTTGAGGCGAGATCATTGCCTTTTATTTTTTGGGGCCGATCGCAGGGATCGGCCTTGTCACGTACGTCCATTGACTTTGCTCTTGCTACTCTGTCAGGCCGGTGGATAAGACCAGCCTCACCCCGTTTTTTGTAGCTTCGATGCGCTCACAGCCGTCCAAACAGACTCCAGAGATCGGCTCTTGGTCGTCTGCATCCCAAATATTCATGCCAGCTAGTGAGATCTCGACCGAGTCATCTGCATGAACGACTTCCACTTCATCTCCATCCCACTGTATCAGGCATTGGTGCATTGTGGATGGAATGCAGCAGTTGGCGTGAATCCAATCCCTCCCTAGCAGGACAGCGTAGGTGCTTTTGCTGTCGACGACGAAGAATGATGTAGGGATGGTTTTTCGGCCCACGGTTAGATCCACGTTCAGAACGCCTTGCGTTTCTGATGCTTGGCCGTTGAAGTCGCTTAGCGTGACGTTGGTTTTGATCAAATCTGCATTAGAGCGTCCCAAACGCCGTAGCATGGAGTATGGCATTACATTGACTGCCGCTCCCGTGTCAACCATCATCTTGCTGACAGGCTGCCCGTTGATGTAACCTCTCAGGTACAGGGCCTTCAAGTGTCTGTAGCTCTTCTCTCGGGGCTTTTCAAAGACAACTGGCCGTGGGCCGCAGCCGAACTGTGCCACCGGTGCTTCTTCGATTCTTGGAGCACAAAACTCTGACGGAAGAATGAACACCATATTTGTGCCAGCCGATGCCTTCGCATCGGTTTTTACTTGTTTGGGGCGCCATTCTTTCTTCTGCGGACGCATCTCCGTGTCCAAGGTTTGCTGAATTTTTACGGCCAGATCGGGCCGCGCTTTCCTCAACGTGTGCAGGTACTGCGCCTCGGCTTCCTCCAAGCTACGTAGCCGCTGAACCCTACGCTTTTGGGAGTGACTGAGTCCATCAGGGCACCACCTTGGCCGGTGGTATCTATCTTCTTCTTCATCTTCGGACTCCTCGAAATCTTCCGATTTAGATGACCCAGCTCGCCTGTTCTGAGATGGGAGGGGCCCTAGACGTTTGAACACTGAAACCTCACCTGTATCCTCCTTCTGCTGCTTACATTCCGGGCAGTTGTCGATTGTAGGCAATCGGCTCATACCTGAGTCCCAGCAGTGCTTAAAGAAAGGACAATCCCAGTGTCTGTCCATGTCTTCCTGCTCTCTTGACTTCCCTTTAGCGCGACGCTCATACCCTTCGTCATCTCTATCATACCGGCGATATTTTCCATTGTCTACACCAGACCGACGATATCTTTCGTCATCTATATCGTACCGCCGGTGTCGATCGTACTGACGCTCATATTTGTTAAGGAGGTGCTCGGAAAGTGGTCGTTGATACCGCACGTTCCTCACTTGATCCTCGGTGATGTACCGTCTGTCATCATATCGGGGCCGATCGCGTGGGCCGGCCCCCTCCTTTTCCTTGCCACGGGGGTGACCGCTTTCTTCTCTATCCCTGCTACGATGGTACACAGGTCCTGCCATGTTAACACCGAATGAGAAATCTAGCTAACGCCTCGCGGAGAAATTATGCTCCACCATGTTGACGCCAGGAAACGGTTGCGTGTCCACCTTCATGGCAAACTGACCAAAGATCAAACGGCCTTGTTCTATCGCCGTTTGAATCTGCCGACGCAACTCTTTGCAGTCACTGGTGATATGGGTGAACGAGTGATGCCATTTGCGATACGGCCTCCCGTTCATCTCTTGCGCCGTAGGGATTTTATGGCCTTCGGGTAACTTCGACTGCTTTTCCTTAAGCAATAAGTCAAATATCTGCTCAGCTTTGCTTACATCAAAGTCGAACCCTTTTGCAGGCCCTTGTTGTTTCACCCATTTGCAGGACACGGGATCTACCCCCCGAGCCCATTCAGCCACGGCTACCTCCTGGTCTTCTGCAGAGTCTCCAACCTCTTCTGCCTCGACCAGGCCTACTGGGCGTTTGAACTTGTCTTGGTACAATTCTGGGTGGCGCTGCTCATACAGTGTTAATTTCTGAGCCAGGTACGCCAGCGAATTGTACTCCACTTGGGAAGCTAGATCTTTGATCGGCGTTGCGAGGCCCAACACTGCCAGATCGACTGCTTCTTTCTCAGTTAAACGAGCCGAATAACATCGGTTCTTGACAGTCCTGAAACGCTGGATATATTCCGCCACCGTTTCTCCACGCTTCTACCGCACCTGCGCCAGATCGACAATGCCAGCCTCGGTGGCTTCTGAGTGATATTGAACATGAAATTGCTCTTCCAGCTGCTTCCACGTTCGGACTGAATCTGGTGGCAACGAGGTGTACCACCCAAAAGCTGGTCCTGTGAGAGATTGCGCAAAAAACCTTACGCGCAACGGATCAGATGCTGAAATCATGCCCAACTGCGCCAAATATCGGCTCACATGCTCAATCGAGCTAGACCCTTCTGACCCATTGAACTTTGAGAACTCAGGGAGCCAATACTTGGGCGGCAGTGGAATCAAATCGTAATCGTTGGGGTACGGCTTGGAATAGCCGACTGTTCTTCTCTTTGGCAGGATGCCGAACTGGTCTCTCAAGATTGCACTGATTTGTTCCACGGTATTAGCTGCAGGGGCTGAGCTTTCATGACTCGTTCCGGTGGCATATTTAGCTAGCCACGCCTATTTATCGGCATCCGCTCCAGAAATCCCTCTTGTTGCAATCTGGTTCGTGCCAGAATGCGTTGCAATCTGGTTTGTGCGCGCCAAGTTATTGCAGTCCGGCACGTATGTGCACACGTATCCATGTGGGATCTCTTTAGGCGGTTCTTGCAGGAACTGGCAATCGCCAGGATCGCCTCCAATCTTGTAGACGACGTATGCCAGCGAACCCGGCGGCTCTGGAGCTGCAAGTGCGAATGGCAGCGGCGGTCTGGTTTGGAACGGTATCTCTCCTTGGTGAGTTCCTAGGGCAGGTCCTGACGGAGAGTACTGATGCTTCATGATCTCCTCAACCACACGAACTGCAATGCGCTCGAAAGCATTCACCAGGCTCTCAGAATGACGGTGTAGAGAGTGAGCCACCATGTAATTAACTTCCTGGCGCAGAGCTCTGGTGCGTTCTTCTGAAGGGGTAGACAGATCTACTTCATCGAGAACGCCTTCAGGTGAGAACCCCTTCCACCTAATGCCATGTGTACGGGTCTTCTCGAAAGAGCCGATGAGATCGGATTCGAAGGCAGCTTTAATCTCATCATACTTCTTCTTGTGTTCCTCAGGCAGTTCTTCGTACGTGACTAGTGCGTTCGCCATCTCAGCTGCAGATGTCGACGCCGTTGTTGTAGAATGTCCCACCGGGCGTGCCAGAATGTGTTGCCTGCCAAAACCCACCGGCGAGCAGCGACGAGCAACACGAAGAGCCGGGAGGCTCCCAGAACTGCTGGTGGGCCCTGGTCCCTCGGGCAACGGCCCGCAAAACTCCGGCGCACGTCCTGGCTGTTGCGAGGGCGTGCCACCTGACCTATACCTGGTCAGGAAGGTGATGGATTGCTTCGATTATTTCCTGCATGGTAGACACGTAAACATTAAATCCGAGCCTCGATCGGCTCTCAGGTTGCCCCGTGAATCGGCTCAATGAGCCGATAGACCCATGGTTCGTATTGGATCTACGACGACATGGGGGTCCTGCTTAATCAAAACCAAGTTAAATCGACCTACGACAGTTTAGGGTTTTCACCGCATAATCGGAACATCCTACACGTAGTTGAGCCTGGTAGATACGAAAGATAACAGAAAACTAATCCTAGAAAAGGCCTAAAAACCAACATAGAGTCGATTCTCGGAACATCCCCTCTAGGATCGGCAAACCATACCTTACGCACTACTGGATCATTCAACCCGTTTGCAAGGCCTAACCATGCGGATATCAAACTAATCCTTGGAAAACAAGGAACAACCATAACAGATCAGATCTACTAAATAAAGACTAAGCAGATTGCTACCTTTACACCTAAGATAGGTGTAGAAGCAGCTAGATATGCTGAGGTCGCCTAACTAAGCAAACATATCAAAATAAGCATCGACGTTAGTCCCAACACATCCAAGATAACAGTGTTACTCGCCATCAAAAAGGCTTCAGTACGAGCAACACAAAACAACGAATAAACGATCGCGCCAGATCGCAAGATGCGATCTGGGCAGCATGACGCTTACCCGGAAGAAACCCTCGAAACAAGGGGTGGCGATGCGCCAAGGTTGTGTTTGTTGTGAACGTGATCGTCTCCTTCTTCAATAACCCTAGGTACATATTTATAGTCCGCGGACTTTCTATTTTCGGAATAAACCTAACTGTGTACGAACTAAACTCTATCTCGTAATCTACCATAATGTACAGATACATGGGCAATCTAGCCCAAACTCTCGCAGGAGGCCGATTCAGAAACACTTATATGCGCATATCCTCTAAGCCCATCTCAATCACGGCCCAACTCCCAATGTGGCTAAAATCCGTGTATAACAATTATACAGCAGGAATATCTTAACCGATACTTGGCATTATTCAAAGAGCCAATCATCGGCTCGGGGGCTGATGGATCCTACGCTGGATACTATATACTAAAGAGAAATGCTTACATGATCACTCGAAGACGGAGGAGGAGAGGCGCTTGCTGAAGGATTAACTGAAGAAGCTTTAACCTTGGCCACAGTTGTTCTTGGCGGAGGAGTGGCGGTATGGTCACTTTCGGCAGTCGAAGGCATCGATTCCTTTGCAGACTCTGCCTTATCAGAGATTATTTTTGCCCTCTTTGAAAGAGGAACGTCGTCATCTTCCTCGGAACTGGTCAAAGCAGAAACGAATTTTAGTAAGTTGAAAGAAGCTAAGTGGAAGTAAAAAGAAACAAAAGGAGAAAAGGAAACTTACGAAAATAACTCCAAGTCATCCTCTTCTGCGAAGAGTCTCGATGGTCCTTTTGTGACCTGAGGAGCTGAAGTCTCTCGAGAAGGTGCAGGAGAAGGGATTGCATCAGCATCATCATCATCCCGTCCGCTAGGACTCGACTCCGCTGTTGTCATCAGATCTTCATTAATTTTCCTGCGATGCTTGGACTTGATAAGTGCATCATCTTCGGGGGCTTCATCACCCGAAGCATCACTATCCTCGAGAACATTCCGGTCATCTTCAGTTTCTTCGGAAGCATCGTCATCTTCCGGAGCTGCTCCACTTTCGGGCGTCGGCGGATAGCATAGAGCAATGGAAGAAGCCTGTCAAAGGCAAAAGAACAAATTTTAGATTCAGGAGCAAAAAATGATATTGGATACAAAGGCAATTGAAATAATTACCTCGGAAGGAAGGTGCTAAAAATCAAAAGGAGGGCGAGCCGAAGTCATAGCTATGGTATCCTTCTGGCTGAAGCAAGTCAGACGCCTCACTTCGTCCCGAAGGTCTTCTTCAGAAAAATCGTTCGGGCTGACCCTCGATTTATCCTTGGCACCAGTATACAACCAGAGTTGATGAGCTCTCGACATTACTGGCTGGACTCAACGCTTCAGGAACACTGCGACTACCTCAGTGCCGCACATCGTTTGACCTCCAGCACTCTTCAGATCTAAGATCTTTTCGTACAATTGGTCGGCTACTTCGTTTTCCTCGGCAGTCAAGGTGTTTTGCCAAAACTTCTTCGGCACAGCAGCAAGAACATCTTCAAATGGTGGCAGATTGGATCAACGGCCTGACACCGGGATGTCCCGAAGATAAAAGCACTTCTGCCGCCAGCCTTGGACAGACTCCCTCATTGTATAGTTGAAGTAGTTGACTTCCTTTCTGACGATGAAGCCGACGCCGTCGACCACGTGAGGGCCATCATTTCCACTATGGTGTTTGACATAAACAATCTTCCTCCATAGACCCCAGTGAGGATCAATGCCGAGGAAGGCTTCGCATACAGTTATAAAGATGGAGAGGTGGAGAATGGAATTCGGGGTCAGCTGCCAAAGCTGGATCCCGTAGGAAAAGAGGAGGCAGCGAAGAAATTCGTGGGCTGGAAGGGAAAGCCCACGCTGCAGAAAGGCAACAAACATGACAGTAAAACCCTTTGGAGGCTTTGGCCGAGAAACAGAACCTGGATGAACGAAGTCAGATTCGGCAGAAGAAATAAGCCCTAGCGACCTCATCTTGTTCTCCTCGCGCTTGGAGATGGTGGATGCTGTCCAATCAAGGCTAGCTTTGGGTGCGCTTGCGGTAGCGCCGAAGCTGGCAATACCCTTCTTCTTGCCCATGGTTGCTGGAAAGCTCGCAGAGGCGGAAGCGATGGTGAGGAGGAGGCAGAGGAAGAAGATGAGCGGTACGGAAGGCGTAAAAAGTGAAAACGTAAGAGTTCCTCTATTTATAACGAGAATTGACTGAAGATCGTGGCCGTTATTTTTGCATCATGGGGAGGTGGACAAAGATCCAGTCATACACGTGTCAAGAAGAGAGAGAAACCGGCGGCCCATTACTCCCACTATGTGCGGAAATCGAGGAGGCACCTCGGTCAACGCGCAAGGACTAGTCATTTCCTAACTGACCGCGTAGAAGTAGGGTGGGCCCGTCAGGTCACGTCCTGTCAATTGAGCCGCCGCAGTGGCTACATCACTGATGATGTCATCAAAAGTATCGGCTCCTCATGGAGCATCCGAAGAAACCTACAACATTGGGTTGCTTGACTTGAGTCTACGCACGGTTGCAAGCATCCATCCCTAGAATCGGGGGCTACTCCTATCGGGAGCGCTGGACGCGCACCCGATAAAAATCACTGAAGACGGAAAGATATGGATTCGAAGATTTCAAAAGATCCAGGATCATGCCCGGGGACTTGATTCTGAGTAGAGTAACGTTGTTTTGCCATCGGCAGTTAACCAGCATCGATTTACCGAGTAAAACTGGGCACGTTACTCCAATCCCTTACGTACTATCAATTGGTATGACTTTACTCGAAGTTATGGAGGACCCGATATAAAAAAGATATCGGATGATTACAACAGCTTGCGAGAAACATCGACAGCTAAAAACATTCGAGTAGTACAACTTGAGTCTACACACGGTTGCAAGCATCCGTGCCTAGACTCGGGGGCTACTCCCATCGGAAGCGCTGGACGCGCACCCGATAAAAATCAGCTTTCGGTTTCAAGAGATCAGGACCTTCCGGCAATTATGGACATTCGACAGAAGACAATTTTAGTCCCTGCCCGAAGCTTTACTTCGGCCAGTCACTCAGGGGCTACTGATGTGAGCATTACCCTTCGGGTAACCAATGTTATGCTACCTCCTATGGCCCAACCAGGGGCCCATGAAGATCATCCACCGACCAAGGTGGACCGATACGTCGGTTCTGAAGAAAGATTCTTGATGAACAAGGCAAGAAGACGAAGAACAAGGAAAGTTTAGACATAGAACTCTTTGTAATTTAGTCGAACCCGGACATAACTCTTGGGACCTGGCCTGCAATATAAGGGCCAGGAGAGGGTCTGCCAAAAAACACAAGATCACAATAGCCAGAACCACCGCAAGTCTAGAGTTAGGTCATTAGAAATCTTAACCTCTCGACGAGATCTTAGTCATAGCCTTCGGCTACCCCATTGTAAACCCGATATATTCGATAAATCAAGATCAGACAAGCATGAAGTAAGGGTTTTACCTCATCGAGGGCCCCGAACCGGGGTAAATCTCTCTCCCTGTCTGTTTGGTATCCGATGTCTCGTGTCAGCCTGTAGGATTCCGTCAACCCTAAGCCCCTCATAGTGGGCATTGCCGGGGAGCACCCTCGTCACCGGTGATCCCCTCTCGTTTGACGAGCATGTAGGCCTCCGCTAAGCTCGGATGGAGGCCTACTTGCGCAACGCTGGCTTTCAGCTGCAGCTGCCACGCCTGTTGGCTGGCCTCCAGGGCGGCGGCCGCTGCATTCCTCTCCTTCTGATTCCTGCGCCGGCCGCGACGCTTTGCGGCCTCGATGCCTTTCTCCTCCTTGGACAACACCTTCTTTGCCGCCTTCGGCTTAGCGTCCCGGCCGCCAGTGGCGGGACGCTTTGCTTCCGCCGGAGCTGCGGCCTCCATTGTGGCTATGGTCGTGGCTATGGGGGAGTCTGGGGCGGCGGCGGGTGCGAGGGTTACCTCGGAATCCATGGTGGTGGCTGCGGCGGCGAGGACGTCCATCGCTTCTGGACTACTGGCGCCGGTCTACTTTGATTTTTCGCGCGGGGAATGGCCACTGGCGGGAATGTTATCGGCCTCCCTGCCACTGACAGGCGGGTCCTACGTAAGTTTCGGCAGATACTCGGCGCGACCGCGGAGCATCCGCGAAGACACAAACCTGGCGCATATTTGGGCCAGGTTTGCGTCGCCGCGGACGGCCCGGTCACTTTGCGTCGCCCCGCTGGAGCAGGGCCCACATGCATTTTCGGTCTCCGCGGACGCAAACGGTCGCTCAGCGTCCATTTGCGTCGCCCCGTTGGAGATGCCCTTAAGATCCTCAGCGTCGGCGACCAACAAAGTGACCGCGCCAAGAGGGTTAGCCGCATCCTCAGCAAGATCTCCGATGCCGTCTACCGCCAACTGGGCCTCCGTCTCGACTGGAAGGATGCGAGGTACATAGGTCGTGGATCCGTGAGTTGTAATAACACTAGTAGAAAACAGGTCTTTCGTCCAGCACCCATGGGAGCTTTAGTCCCGGTTTAAATACAAACCGGGACCAATGGGTGACATTAGTCCCGGTTCAAACAACGCAGACTTTAGTCCCGGTTCGTTTGGAACCTTTAGTCCCGGTTGATAATACCAACCGGGACTAAAGGGGTGGCGACAGGCTGCATTCGGGGCGAAAGTAGGTATTTTGGCTCCCCACGCACCTCCACCCCCCACCCCCGTGGATCGCATTTTTTAGCTTTGTAAAATATAAAAGAAAATGATAGAAAATTTAAAAAATAAAATCTTTCGAGATTCCTGTATGTTACGCAACCTACTATTAGAGGAAATTAACAAATTTGAATTTTGACTTTTTATGCAAAAAAGGTTTGCAAAAGGGTAAAACGGCTTTTCTGGTTGCATACGATGTCGAAAAAAACGTATAATATGTCAAATTGATCGTGGGAAAAAGTTACATCCAAATTCACCGGGATTTACCCGCTTAGCCAATTTTTAGATAATTAAAATTCCAAATAGAAATATGAAAGCAGCAAGATTTTAGATTTTGCCAGAAATTCAAGATTTTATATTTTTTAAAATTTTAAATTAATAATTGCATCCTGCATAAATATTAATGTTACTTAGCCATCAAGGAGGTTAGCCAATTTTTAGATTTTCAAATTTTCAGGTTTTAGTTTTGGCAAAAAAAAATATTTAAAAAACTTAAAAATTAAAAAATTATAATACAAATTAAAAAGTTAATGTTTATTTATTTATTCAAGATTATTATTACATCATTAGTTTTGTTTATTAATAGAATTATTTGGAATTTAAACAATAAAGAAGTGTGACATCGACCAACATGTTAATAGGATTGATATGATACTACTATCACATACATGCGCGTGAAGCACTTGGAAGTGAGATAGGAAGGAACTCAGAAGTTAAGCGTGCTAGTGCTGGAGTAGTGGGAGGATGGATGACTGAGCGGGAAGTTTGACCACGAGTAAGTAATTTGACTAGAGATTAAGTGTATTTAGAGACTAAACTTGTCAAATAACGAAAATACTAGAAATTCTAAAAAAAAAGAGGGAGTGAAAAATAATTAGAAAAAGAAATGATTTTTTTTGACAAAATAGACTTTAATCCCGGTTTGTATTACAAACCGGGACTAAAAGTCATTCGCCCCGGCGCGCGCCAGTAGCCCACGTGGCGGGGCCTTTAGTCCCGGTTTGTTTTACAACCGGGATTAAATGGGAGGATCTTTAGTCCCGAATGACTAGTCCCGGTTGTAAAACCGGGACTAATTAAAGACCCTTATTAACTGGGACTGAAGCCCTTTTTTCTACTAGTGTAACGATATTACTCACTGGTTATGAATCAGCAAATAAAGCAGCTATATCCATCATTTTAATGCAGAGGCTAGGGTAAAACCCCCCATTAAAAAAAACATAAGTGGTGGATGTATTTCAATAAACACAGGGTTGCTTGGGCGCCTTTCGAGCGTGGAGATTGGCTTAGTTCTTGCACATGAGGTACGTAAGTAGGTGCTGTCTAGCTTCTACCTTGTTTGGGCGGGCGGCGGCGGACCTGCTGCCTCTCCTACTGTTCTTTGTCGGCGACGAGCAGAGTCTCCCCTAGGCTACTTTTGCATCATTGAGGACATCCGGAATCTGATCTGGACATGGCAGTGGTGGTCCCCTCCTTCGATGGAGGAGGTCGGCCGGTTTGTGGCGAGTTGGGGATGCACAGCTGCCGGTGAAAACCGGCCCAACTTTGGGTCATGACGAACGATGGCGGCGTCTGTTCGTCGTTATCTTGTTGGAGGCATCGTTTCTGCAGCCTGCGTTTTTTTCTCGCATAGGCTGCTCCAGGAGAAACCCTAGATCCGGGACTCCTGGATTGGACGATGGCAGCACGCAGCGCCGTTCTCCCCGCTGAGGGCATCGTTTTTGGAGAAGACAATGGCTCGATGTGGTGCTGAGGTGGAGCGGTGTACATCCACTACGTCGACATAGGCGAGTCTCAGCAGTATGGTGTTGTGGGGTCTTGGTGATGGACACAATGTGATGGGCTCGCGCAAGGTGAAAGTGTTGTCGGGCGCCATGGGAGCGTTGACAAGGGATTTTCTGGATCTCTGCCCTGAAGATGGATCAGCGGAATGGAAGAGGGAAAATACAATGGACGACACAGATGGAGGAGGGAAAAGGAAAGAGGGTCCGAATCCAACTAATTTAGGTGTTTATCCTTAATATCTTAACACAATCCCATTGATTTAGGTGTTAATCCTTATATTTCTTAATTTCCCGACATAATTATATTGACTAATTGATCTGTAGATGTGGAGATATAGGAAAAAACAAAGGTCAAATCAATTGATTTTTTCAAAACATAGGATGTTTTTTCTTCAATTTGAGAGATCTACACGAATCTTACAACAAAATGGACGTCCCAGATAAGCCGGACATATATGTAGACTTTGATTTCAGGTCCGTTGAGTAGGACGACTATACCAGGTATGTGCACTGTCCACCACGCAGACCAAACAACACGTGCTATCAAAAGCGAGTGATTCGTTGGGGGACGGCTATGTTGGCGCCGATGCAGAAGATGGCAAGGGTAACAGGAAGGCCAATAAGAGCAATTCCAGCAGATATTGTAAATTGGTTAAACCCGTAAATTTGCAAACCAGTTTAAGAGTTTGTACGTTTTTGCTAGATCAGACATCTTAAAATGGTCAGATCCGTAAACTTTTTTGCAGGCCAACCTGCATGCGAGCTCGTGATTTCTATATTTGGAGTTTCGAAAACGTTTTTGCAGGCCAACATGGATACGGTCAACGCGTTGTCGATTGAAAAAATCACCTTGCGCCGACACATTCTGTCGGGCGTCGATAGACTCGCTGGAGTCCGGCAAAATTTATTGAGTCCGGCAAAATTTATTCCGGCGAAACTCCCAAGTAATCCGGCCAGAGATCGGCAAAATTAGACGAGGTGGGATGGAATTGGCCGCCGATGGAGGAGCATGGCATGGCGGAGCTCGCGAATTGGGGCAGGGTCATGGCGGAGCTCGTGTCAGGGCAGGGGCCAGGCGGCGCGCGGAGGGCGCATGGCGCGGGCACCGGTGGCCGGAGGGCGCAACGGTGGCAAGCTGACGGCGCGGCTGTAGGAGGAAGAAGAAGTTTAGAATTTTTTTTTTGAGATGTGGACCTTTTATTGAAAGACACCCGAATATGCTATTTTACGGTTCTCTTTTGCGGGCTCTAGTATGCATGCGGAGGATTTTTTCAGCCTCCAAATCGCATTTTTTTCAGCCTGCAAACGTGTATTTGGGGTTTACGATTTGAGGTTTCTGCTAGAGTTGCTCTAAGAGCTACTAGCAACAGAAGAAGAAAGAAGACGGTGTTCGGAAGAAGAAAGCGTCGCCGTCGTGCATGGCGCCCCGGCCCCGGGCCAACACTAAACATTTGTCTTGGTCATATCCTCTCTACATAAGAAACTTAAATTGAAAGCCCGTGCAAGGGCAGCAAGGCACATCCATTCAACCAATATTATTAAGATCCAAGCTTAAGCAAAACTGAAAAACTAAAAAACAGCAAAGGACGAGCACAGTATCGGATGGCCTGATCAGCATTTGCAGTGGCAGTAGTGCAGCTTGCCAATCTTTTTGCAAAAGCCGTCTTTGCCGTCCCTGCTACAGGACGACTGCATGCACCAGGCGTTGCAGTCGTTGTCGCTCTGCTCTTCGTCGTCGCAGGTCTTCTCCGACTCATTGCCCCACTTGTGGTAGTCCTTGCAGCACTCTGGCGTCTCCGACACTGCAACAAAATTAAACACCAGCGCTACTAAATCGGGTGTACTCCAACGCAAAGATTTGAAGATGAATCGAGAAAACCCCAGGTGGGACGGGACAACAAAAACATTCAGACGAGCAACTTGAACAGAAATAGTTGTGAAAACTTACTCGCGGAGGCGACGAGCGAAGCTGTGACAACAAGAGCCACTAAGGCAGCGGTAAGACTACGAGCCATGATCTTTTCGCTCTAGATGTGTTCTCCGCTCAGAGGTTAGATCGATCTCAACGTGCGTTTCTCTGTCTAGACGCTAGAATTGTGGTTGTCTTGTATTGGCATTGCCATACTATTTATAATCTCTAGATCCCCAGATTGCTACCGTTTCGAAAATTTCGGTGATTAAGGAAATGGGTTTATTACTTTCATTGTGATGAGATCAACCGGTACTAATACATGATTTGCTGCGATTTCATTGCCGTTGATTCATAATTCGTTATTTGCCACCCCCGGATCCTCTATTAACGGCTGTCTCGTGCAAACTCTGTACAAGTAGCTACGAAAAGCACTAGGCCACGGTAACGTTTTTAGGGCACTTTGGTACAGGCACATATGCATGTGCCCTAATAGATATACATATTAGTACACATCTAAGAAGTGCCCCAAATACACATACATATTGGGGTACATCTAAAAAGTGCCTTAAAAGATATATTAATTAGGACAGATATTTAAAATGCCCTCAAAACTATATACTTACTTATAAGGGCACATGTGTAAAGTGCCCTAAAAGCTATATATCTTTTGGAGCATATGTCTAAGGTGCCATAAAAACATAAACTATGTCAAAAAGTTTTTAGCAACAACACATTTAATCTTACAAACATTTGAAACATAGTGAACAATGCATATAAATTAAAAGATTTATACCAAAAGAGAGATGATTTTATACAAAAGAAATAATAGCTCAGTTTGAGACCGAAGTGTATGTGGAAAACCCTCTAAAAAATCTTCCAATTTTCAATTGCAAATTTTGTGACGAAATAAATTGACCGATATAATGCTACTAGAAGAATTTCTGTGTTACAACACACTATTTTTTTCTCCAGGCTTCCTATAATTACTGCGCATCCCATACTGCACGCTAAACTTCATACAAATTACATATGAAATCCAATTAGGAGACAACACCCGGGAATTGCTGTGCAATAGGAGATAACACCCCGTGTGGCCATCCCACAGGAAACCAACCCGTAGTTATTAAAATTCAAAAAAAATCCATATTATTATTAACAATAAAGGAAACCAACCCGTTTCCCCACACCGACCTCATTCATCCCCCGCTCGACGGATGGAGGGAACAGATTGAGCGCCGCTTCCCCGTCTCGAACACTACGGCTGACGCAGTTTGACTCCTCTCGTGTTGGTGACCAGTAACCGGCCGGGGTTAGAAATGATCCATATACATGTTGTATGCGAGATCATATACGTATCCTTGTATCTTTGTATCTATTGGTCATCTATAAACATATGAGATACGTGGAGGCTAAGACCCACGCAACCCTGAATCAAACTTGGTACCAGAGCATTCTCTCATCCCATCCCCAACGCCCGACACCAACCCTAGACGCCGCCGCTAGCCCTAGCTGCCGCCATGACCAGCCCCGCGTAGGACTTGGAGGCCCTCGGCGCCTCCTCTTCCGCCCCCTCCAGCTGTCCACAACGATCGGCACCATGACCTCCACCTCGAAGGCCACGGTCGCCGCACTGATGACGTTGGGACTCCTAGAGCAGAGTGTCGTAGTCAGCGAAGCTTCTTCCCCACAAGGGTCACTCTAGGGTTTATATCAAACTCTCGGGAAATTGGCTAAGAGGTGTCTCTTTTCCTCTTCTTCTAGCAATCCTGCAAAGTAAAGTATTGCCTTGTGTCCCCAACTTCACCGTGTGGTTGTCGAGCACAAGGTTTCGTATTACTAATTCTAGATAAATGAAGTAGTAAAGTAAAGTAAAGTAAATAAAGAATGTAAACTAAGTAAAAGCAGTAAAGAGATAGTTGTTTTTGGGTTTTGTGATTGATTAAGTAAAGAAACTATTTTTGTATTTTTGTATTAAAATAGTGCTGCAAGTAGAAAGTAAGATAAATGCAATGGAAAGGTGTTTCTTATGATTAAAATTAGACCAGGGTTCATGGGTTGACTTGTCTACTCTCTATTTAAAGTTGTAGTGGATAATAGCGATTCATCAATGAGATAATATTGGTGGAACTTCAATATGTATTTGATAAGCATTCATACGGGCATCACATCCTAACATAGAGATGATGCACCATATCTCTCTTACACTCCACAAGAAATGGAAAACTCCATGCAATCTTATATTAGGAATTAACAGAGCATAGCCATAAGTACTTTGACATGATGTTTAAATATCAAATATGCTACCTTGAACAAACAAGATCATCACTTTTGCACTTCATAAACATATCACATGCATTCACTTTATCCCTAGTGAGCTAGCAAAGGAAAAGTCAAAACAATAATAGATCATGAATTTGTTGTCACTATCCAATCACTAAAACCATGCTACTCCATCTAACACACATATCTCCCCACACATGTTCTTACATACAAGTTGGATCAGAACCAATACTTAAGAATGTGGTACACAATATGCATCTATCAATACATCTTACACATAATAGTTTCCAATCTCATATCACAATATCATAGAATAAAGATCCACCACATAAAAATTACATATATGACCATAATCATGTTGGGCAGCTCATATGGTACTAAGATCTATGAAAAACAAGAGATAAATAGATCAAATTACTGCCACAAACCCATAGCCTAGAGGTGGACTACCCCCCCTTGATCATGGTGTTAATGATGAAGATGTTGGAGAAGGTGGAGATCCCTCTGGCGGTGGCTCCGGCGGAGTTTCCGCCTCCAATGTTCGCTGTCGCAGCCTTTGTTTTCGTGTTTCTGTATTTCTGCGGTGCTCTCCTCAAGAGAACCCTGAGGGGGGTCATATATATTGGTTTTTTTTAGGTCAAAATAAATATGTGGACGCAAGATTGAAGAGAATCATACGGTCGAGGGGGAAAAGAGACCTGGTGGTACCCCCTTGTTGGGCGCGCCACCTAGGCTCTTTTGGGCCTCCAAGCCTTCCAAGTGCTCTAGGTGCTTCTCGTGATGAAAAAATGACGTCCCCGAAATCCTAAATCAAATTGACTCTGTATAGGTCTCTGAAAGTGAAAAATACACAAAACAGGGTTTTCGTGTTCTGCAAAGTTATAACCCAAATAAAGGGGATCATTGGTAAAACCCCATAAATCAATATAAAACATGGAAATAACATCATATATGTTGCAATTATGTGGGAATATATGTTAATAAAGTACAAAGTTCATGTATGCATTTTACATGCACCAACATCCCCAAGCTTAACCTATGCTCATCCTCGAGCATAAAGGTGATAAAACTAACATGAACTTTGGAGTTTATTGCATTGCTTCTATGTGATCATGCAAAGTATTACAAGGTTCAGTCAATAAAGAATAACAATAAGTAAATGACCACATAAAGTGATATATCTTACATTATACAAAGCATGCATAATAATAAGTGGCATTGTAAGCAAGTAAATGAGAAGTAGTATGAACCATAAAGCATGCTTGGATAATCCTATAGAAATTGTTTGGAAGACTCATTGTCCTCTCTTTTGATTCTTTTGACTCTCTTGACTCATTGAACAACAGAAAGTAAGTAGGGAATATATGTGCTAGTCCTCCAACAAAAGGTAAAATATAGCATAAAGTGAAATTTTGAGCTATGCAATTCATGTCAACTGTGAAAATAAGTTTGGGGCTCCACATATCTCTTTTTTATAGGGATACCTTTGGTTCATGTGTTTGACATCTTATAAGTAAGTCCTCATGCCCTTTACCATTGATAAGTCATACCTTGTGCTACTCAACATTAGATTATCATAGACCTTTCACATATTGTTTTAACCAAGAATAACACAAAGGGGTACCTCCATGCCACCTGTACAAAGGACCTTAGGAGATTTTGAGTCCCAACTTTATAGGCCATCCATACCGGGACAACATGGACAACAATCTTGTGAGCATTCTCTCTAAAATCTCTCTCTCTCTCACTTTTTTGTCTCTATCTTTTTTTCTTTCTTTTTTCCACTGTCTTTCTTTTTTCTTTTTCTTTCTTTATTTTCTCTCTTCCTATTGAGGATGATTGTGCTGAAACTTTCACCATGATTAGGCATGGCTTCGATTAGTGCCCAAATGCACTTCTCTAACATATATGCATACTCTAGTCTTTATGTTGATAACACCCTTTATTTCGCAAGAACAACTATCAAGTATTCGAAAAACATGGTGATCAACTCAAAAGATAAGTGCAATTTGGAAAGGTGTTTCCCATGTTAGCATGGTTCTGACCTAGCTCCCCACACATGTTCTTACATACAAGTTGGATCAGAACCAATACTTAAGAATGTGGTACACAATATGCATCTATCAATACATCTTACACATAATAGTTTCCAATCTCATATCACAATATCATAGAATAAAGATCCACCACATAAAAATTACATATATGACCATAATCATGTTGGGCAGCTCATATGGTACTAAGATCTATGAAAAACAAGAGATAAATAGATCAAATTACTGCCACAAACCCATAGCCTAGAGGTGGACTACCCCCCCTTGATCATGGTGTTAATGATGAAGATGTTGGAGAAGGTGGAGATCCCTCTGGCGGTGGCTCCGGCGGAGTTTCCGCCTCCAATGTTCGCTGTCGCAGCCTCTGTTTTCGTGTTTCTGTATTTCTGCGGTGCTCTCCTCAAGAGAACCCTGCGGGGGGTCATATATATTGGTTTTTTTTAGGTCAAAATAAATATGTGGACGCAAGATTGAAGAGAATCATACGGTCGAGGGGGAAAAGAGACCTGGTGGTACCCCCTTGTTGGGCGCGCCACCTAGGCTCTTTTGGGCCTCCAAGCCTTCCAAGTGCTCTAGGTGCTTCTCGTGATGAAAAAATGACGTCCCCGATATCCTAAATCAAATTGACTCTGTATAGGTCTCTGAAAGTGAAAAATACACAAAACAGGGTTTTCGTGTTCTGCAAAGTTATAACCCAAATAAAGGGGATCATTGGTAAAACCCCATAAATCAATATAAAACATGGAAATAACATCATATATGTTGCAATTATGTGGGAATATATGTTAATAAAGTACAAAGTTCATGTATGCATTTTACATGCACCAACATCCCCAAGCTTAACCTATGCTCATCCTCGAGCATAAAGGTGATAAAACTAACATGAACTTTGGAGTTTATTGCATTGCTTCTATGTGATCATGCAAAGTATTACAAGGTTCAGTCAATAAAGAATAACAATAAGTAAATGACCACATAAAGTGATATATCTTACATTATACAAAGCATGCATAATAATAAGTGGCATTGTAAGCAAGTAAATGAGAAGTAGTATGAACCATAAAGCATGCTTGGATAATCCTATAGAAATTGTTTGGAAGACTCATTGTCCTCTCTTTTGATTCTTTTGACTCTCTTGACT
Organism: Lolium rigidum; assembly: GCF_022539505.1. NCBI lineage: Eukaryota > Viridiplantae > Streptophyta > Magnoliopsida > Poales > Poaceae > Lolium > Lolium rigidum. The sequence continues at coordinate 345,006 of NW_025900066.1, forward strand.
CATTGAACAACAGAAAGTAAGTAGGGAATATATGTGCTAGTCCTCCAACAAAAGGTAAAATATAGCATAAAGTGAAATTTTGAGCTATGCAATTCATGTCAACTGTGAAAATAAGTTTGGGGCTCCACATATCTCTTTTTTATAGGGATACCTTTGGTTCATGTGTTTGACATCTTATAAGTAAGTCCTCATGCCCTTTACCATTGATAAGTCATACCTCGTGCTACTCAACATTAGATTATCATAGACCTTTCACATATTGTTTTAACCAAGAATAACACAAAGGGGTACCTCCATGCCACCTGTACAAAGGACCTTAGGAGATTTTGAGTCCCAACTTTATAGGCCATCCATACCGGGACAACATGGACAACAATCTTGTGAGCATTCTCTCTAAAATCTCTCTCTCTCTCACTTTTTTGTCTCTATCTTTTTTTCTTTCTTTTTTCCACTTGTCTTTCTTTTTTCTTTTTCTTTCTTTATTTTCTCTCTTCCTATTGAGGATGATTGTGCTGAAACTTTCACCATGATTAGGCATGGCTTTGATTAGTGCCCAAATGCACTTCTCTAACATATATGCATACTCTAGTCTTTATGTTGATAACACCCTTTATTTCGCAAGAGACAACTATCAAGTATTCGAAAAACATGGTGATCAACTCAAAAGATAAGTGCAATTTGGAAAGGTGTTTCCCATGTTAGCATGGTTCTGACCTAGCTCATTCCTCATAATATGTCAAACCCATAACTTACATAGTTGTGTTTTTTCCTTCCATACCTTACCTTCCTATGAGCTTTGAATTACAAAAGAAGGTTATTTTGAAGCTATTGGAGGCATAACACACACATTATAATTGGAATAGAAAGTGCCATGTAGGTAGGTATGATGATAGTGGGGTTGAGTTAATTTGGATACAAGTCTAAGCTTGTGTAAGAATTCATCATCTTGTGGCTAGCAAGAGGTTTAGAAGCATGCAGTAGTGTTCATAGTTCTATTGATTTATCATCACACAATGATACTTAATGTTAAACATCTATGTATACTAGTAATAAGCATAACTAAATAAGGAACTTAGCAAATTACCATTCAATAAAGCATTTGAAACTAGTGATACCATGCATAACTTGTACTTTTAGCATTTTGAGCATTCCCCTTTTTCTTTTCATAACATGCAACATATTTTTATTGAAGGATAAGAGAGCTTATTGTTGGAGATATGCCCGAGAGGCAATAATAATGTGGTTATTGTTATATCTTAGTGTTCATGATAAATGTTTACATCCCATGCTATAATTGTATTAAGTGGAAACATTGATACATGTGTGTTTTGTAAACAAACCAGAGTCCCTAGTAAGCCACTCGTTTAACTAGCTTGTTGATTAATAGATGATCATAGTTTCCTGATCATGATCATTGGATGTTATTAATAACAGGATCATATCATTAGGAGAATGATGTGATGGACACACACCCACATTAAGCATAGCATAAGATCAAGTCATTAAGTTCGTTTTGCTATAAGCTTTCAAATACATAGTAACCTAATCCTTAGACCATGAGATCATGTTAATTATTAACACCGGAGGAATACTTTGATGACATCAAACATCACTTCATAATTGGGTGGTTATAAAGGTGGCATTGGGTATTTCTAAAGTATGGGTTGAAGCGCATGGATCAAGGGAGGGATTTGTCCATCCAAATGACAGATAGATATACTCTCGGCCCTCTCGGTCGAATGTCATCCAATTAGCTTGCAAGCATGTGACTATTTCACAAGGGATGTCATATTACGGTACGAGTAAAGAGTACTTATCGGTAACGAGGTTGAACTAGGTATGGAGATACCGATGATCGAACCTCGGATAAGTAAAGTATCGCGCGTCAAAGGGAATCGGTATCGTATGTTTATGGTTCTTTCAATCATGAAGTCATCGTTGAATATGTAGGAGCCATTATGGATCTTCAGGTCCCGCTATTGGTTATTGGTCGGAGAGGTATCTTGATCATGTCTGCATAGTTCGCGAACCGTAGGGTGACACACTTAAGGTTCGATGTTGTTTAAGTAGATATGGAATATGAGATGGAGACCGAATATAGTTCGGAGTCTCGGATGGGATTCAGGACATCACGAGGAGGTCCGGAAGAATAGTTAAGCCATCAGCTAACTCCAAAGAGATGTCACCAACAGCCTCAACTTCTGCTTGAACTCCATTCGCGACTTCAACGCATCTTTCGTTTCTTTTCGTAGTCAGCGTCGAATGGAATCCCTGTAAAGAATTTGCGACATGAACAGTTGCACCTGAGTCAATCCACCAAGTAGATTTTGAAAACTATGTATACAGGGATTCATTTACAAAGGAAACTAAATTGTTACCTCTCTTTGCCATTAATTCTTTCAGCCAATCAGGACAGTCTTTCTTGTAGTGCCCAGTCTTTTGGCAGTGAAGACACTGATCTTTGTTCACTGGGATTGACTTGTGCTGGTACTTCTGATGATGTTGCATTAGACCTTTTGCATATGGCTTGAAAGGAGAGCCATTGTTGCTTTGTGTGAAGGTCCTTTTCTTGGCACCCTTCACATAATTTAGAGAACCTCCATTCTAGAAACTCAATTCGGCACATGGGAGCATATGCTCCTGCCACCAGAAAAAATGTTTTGAAATGTTAAAAAGTTTGAACAAAAATTTCCACGCTTATGTCTCGACATTTTACGTGCGTACGTCAAGTTTTGCGAAAAACCGATATTTTTTGTGACTTGTGTGAAAAAGACAAAAAAACATCACGTACGTAGCCTTTTTTTTACACCAAATTTTGTCGTTTTTACACACGACACTAAAAATGTCGGTTTTTCGTGGAAACACTTTGTGAACGTATAGAATTTCGAGACATACCCATTAAATTTTATATCCAAATTTTTCAACATTTTAAAAGTGTATTTAAAACAAAATTTAAAAACCGGGAGCATATGCTCCCGGGTGCCAAAACACCACTCCCACCTCCATTCTGTGCTTTGAGTCTATCCTCCTCTTGCACACACATGGCTATAGTCTTTTCTATATCCCATTTTTTAGGGTTCATGTTGTAATTGACAACAAAGTTGTCAAATTGTGCTAGCAATGAAGCCATGACCAAGTGAACCAGAAGTACAGGCTTCAGCTCTAGGTCATCATCCATGGGCTTCAGCTTTGCAGCCAGGTTGCTCATCCTGAGGATGTGCTCCCTGATGCCATGTGCACCTCCAGTGTACTTCTCTGTCACCAGCTGCTTCAGCAATTGGGTTGCATATGTCTTTGAAGAACTAGTGAACTGGCTTTTTATCTTTTTCAAGTACTCCCCAACGGAAGCACACTCTGCAATTGAGCCCACGATGGCGTTCTCAATTGTGTTCTTTATAAATACCATGTATTTCTTATTGGCTGTCTGCCACTTTCTGTTCTCTAGGGTGTCGGCCATCTCCACAGGAGCATGGTCCTTTTTCTTTCTGTCCCATGCAACATCATCATCCTTGTCATCTCTGACAGGGTCAGCAGGCTTTGTGGCCTGCGGTGTTTCAAGCACCTAGTCCACCTTAGCACATACGAAGGCGAAATCCACCTTCTTCCTCCACTCAGTGTAGTTATCCCCTCTTAGAGTAGGAACATCCTTGATGCAGCTCATCAAGTAGTACCCTCCTGAAAACCATAAATAAGTGAGAACAGGACAATTGCATATTATAATCCAACGTTGGTCCGAATTAAGACATACAACTGTTAATGCAAATAAAACTATATCACCGTTGGGCAGAAATAGAGATAAATGCACATATCATTGCAACAAAACATGGTCATGTCATTAATAATGTTGGTCCAAAAATAACAGAACTATAATTGTCACAATAATCACTTTTAATCATGCTTTCAAAATTTAATAATCACTTTTGCATTTTTCAAATTTAAAATGCACTTTATAACTATTTGCAGCGGAAACTTGGAATTTAAACTATTAACTTTTGAACTTTTCAGAGGCATAACTTTCACTTTTTAATTCCTGAATAAATATTTCGTTGGTCCTATTTATTCAGAAAAAATCTAGACAAAAATAGGACTAAAACTGACCTAAAATTGCCTAAAAATGCCTCTGGAAAAACAATTAACAGAAAAAAACTGTGCAAAAGTCGAAAACGGCCCACGGCCTGCGCCTGCTCGGCCCGCTCTGCGCCCATGCACGGCCTGCAGTCTGCCAGGGCAAAAGTTCTTTCCGTGTCGCTCAGGTGCGTTACTTCGCGGCCTGCTGGCCCACGGCCCACGGCCCGTCTGGCGGCCCGCGGCCTGCCCGGCCAGTGCCCACCGCGTGCGTCAAGGCCGTGCGTCGTTGTCGCACCGTATAAAAGGCCGAAACTGGCTAGAAAACCCTAACCCTAAACATTTCCCCCTCAACCCTCTCTCTATTCTCTCTCTGGTGGCGGGAGGAGGACCGAGCCCTCCGCTGCCGTCACGTCATCTCCGGCGACGGCGAGCACGCAACAGCTGCAGCTCGGCGGTCCTCTCCACCTCCCTTTCCCTTTCTTTACCTTCCTCTCCCCTCTACCTTACCACCACCCAGACCCGACGGCCTCGACGGCGGAGAGAGAGGAGGTGCTGTTCTTTGCCGGCGAGCAGCAGCAGCTGCAGCACGGTAAGCGGTGAGTTTCTTTGTACTTTTCTTTGCCCCCGTCTCGCACAGCCGCAGCAGGTTGTTCTTCTTCTTCTCGGTGCCTTGGCTTGCCGATGCGCATGGGGATCAAGAGGAACGGCGCGGCCTTGCGGCGGCGCAGACTTTGCCGGCGAGCCCGAGGGCTTCGTCCGGTTGCTTTTCTTTTCTTTCTTTCAAGAATTCGATCTAGGGTTAGGGGTTGGGGTTGAACTAGGGTTAGATACTTTGGGATTTTCTTATGCTTTTTCTTTCCCGGATCAAGGATCTACAACTAGGAACCAGCTCTGATACCAATGTTAAATTGCTAGATCGTCTAGTGTAGATGATTGTCGGGTAGGAGAGGGAGACGGTGTACCTTCTCCCTTCGAGGAGGAACTAGCGGACGTCGACATGGTGGCGACGGCGGTGGCGTGGGTGAGGTAGCGGCGGCGGTGGTTGCACTTCCTGTCGGCACGCGCTAGAACCCTTGATCGGTAGGGATGTCGGTGGGGCGAGCAGCGCGTCGGTCAACCTCATACCGCGTGCGTCCGGCCCCCACCTGTCTTTATAGCGCGGCGACAGGGGCCCACCAACCAGGGATAAGATTGGGCGCCCCCGATCAGGGCGCAGACGAGGTCAAAAGGTTCGTGCTCGATCCATTTGGTTCGACCACGTGGAGATCATCCTAACAAGCGTAACTATCGATCTCACTTGTTCAAAGGCCTCATATATAAGACGTACAATAAGATAGGCTGGCTTGTATACTCCTCGCGACATGGATCTTAGCTGGCCTCTTGTGATCGATGGCGTCATCGACCACCTGCCCGTTGGCCAGTGGAGAGCCACCGGCCTAGTGGCTGGGTGGGACAGGTGTCCGAATGCTGCCCGCCATTCCGGCGCCATGGGTACGCTGGACTAGCCGCCAATGATTTTCGTGGTGAGATTTATCTGGCCGTTTTAATCCAACGGCCTGGAGCCATTGGATGAAAAGGCCACGGATCAGCCCCACCTTTTCTGTTTCTTTTCTACTGGCCACCGCCGCCGCCGTGCCACGTGTCGTCCGGTTTCCGTGGCGTCCGAGCGCGTCCGAACAGTAGGTCCTAACAAGCTTAATCTGGAGGAGGAAGAAGAGGAACCCAGAGCTGGTGGCTTCGTCGTGGCTAACGCTAATGATGAGAAAGAGGAAGAAGAGGAATCCAGAGCTGGTGGTGAGCATATGGAGGAAGAAGAGGAAGCCAGAGCTGACCATCTAACCTTTAGTCCCGGCTGGTGGGTGCAACTGGGACTAAGGTGGTTTTAGAAGCCACGTACCAAACTGTCGGCGGGATAAGGACGTGCGGGCAACCATTAGTCCCGGCTGGTGGATACAACCGGGACAAAAGGTGGTTTTTGTGTCATCTAACAAAACTGTCGGTGGGATAAGGACGTGTGGGTAACCTTTAGTCCCGGCTGGTGGGTGCAACTGGGACTAAAGCTGTCGGCAGGATAACGACGCCCTGTTGGAGGAACAAGATAAAGTAGAAGCGGCGCCGTGCCTATAAAAGGAGCATCGATACGCCATGGCAAGCAGCTCAACAAGCCAACCTAGCAGGTAGGGAGAGTTTCATCCCCATGGATGGAGGAAAGGGTTGGGAAATCTCCCGTGGCGGAACTTCTCGAAGATGTCGTTGGTGCACACGCCCTACGGCATCTTCGGAAGTTCCGCCTCGGAAATTTTTTCCTGCAAGCCCGTGAAAGACTCCATCTCCTCTAACAGTGTTGGGGAAAGTATTGGGAAATCTCCCGTGGCGGAACTTCTCGAAGATGTCGTTGGTGCACACGCCCTACGGCATCTTCGGAAGTTCCGCCTCGGGAAAATTTTCCTGCAAGCCCGTGAAACACTCCATCTCCTCTAACAGTGTTGGGGAAAGGGTTGGGAAATCTCCTGTGGCAGAGCTTCTCGAAGATGTCGTTCGTGCACACGCCCTATGGCATCTTCGGAAGCTCCGCCTCGGAAAATTTTCCTGCAAGCCTGTGAATGACTCCATCTCCTCCAACAGTGTTGGGGAATCTCCCTATATATATGGTACAAAAAGCCAACCATCTCCATCTAGGAGGGTTCTCATTATTACATAAATGTAGAGATTGTCTTGGGAACTATTAAGAATACAATATTACATTACAGGTTTAAATATCGCCAACATCGCCATCTAGTGCTGTGGTTTTCTTCTGCGCCGTAGCCATGGAGAATCTTCATCATTTAGCAAGATGCTTGGGTCAATTTTCACCGCGGAGGGCAGAATTTCTTTAAACTTATTATAATCTTCTGACATGTCTGTCTTGTCATCCACTCCCACTATGTTTCTTTTCCCCGAAAGAACTATGTGGCGCTTTGGCTCCTCGGTTGATGTATTCTTTTGTTGATTTCTTTTTCTCGGTTTGCTAGACATGTCCTTCACGTAGAAAACTTGAGCCACCTCGTTGGCTAGGACGAATGGCTCATCCATGTACACAAGATTGTTGAGATCCACTGTTGTCATACCGTACTTATCGTCTACCTGTACACCGCTGAGCTTCACCCATTTGCACCAAAACAAAGGGACCTTAAAAGTAGGTCCATAGTAAAGTTCCCATATCTCCTCTATGTACCCATAATATGTGGTGGTCTGCCCATTCTCGTCTTTTGCATCGAAGCGGACACCACTGTTTTGGTTGGTGCTCTTTTTATCTTGGGCGATCGTGTAAAATGTATTCCCATTTATCTCGTACCCTTGGAATGTACATATGTTTGAAGATGGTAACCTGGCCAACAAGTACAGCTGCTCTCCAACAGTGGTGTTACTCATGAGATGTGTTTGCAACCAACTGCCGAAGGTATTCATGTGTTGATGTGTAATCAAGGACTCGGGCTGGCCCGGGTTTATTTCTCGTACAACATTCTTGTGTATCTCGATGTACGGAGCCACCAAGCTGGAATTGTATAGAACTGTGTAGTGTGCTTGATTGAAAGATAGCTTGTCCCTGCACACCGTTGCTTTCCTTCCTAGTGTGCCTTTTCCAGTCAGCCTCCCCTCATACCGAGATTCAGGAACACCAATCGGCTTAAGGTCAGGAAGAAAGTCAACACAAAACTCCATGACCTCCTCTGTTCCATAGCCCTTTGAGATACTTCCTTCTGGCCTAGCGCGGTTATGATCATATTTCTCTAAGACTCCCATGAACCTCTCGAAGGGGAACATATTGTGTAGAAATACAGGACCGAGAATTCTAATCTCTTCAACTAGGTGAACAAGGAGGTGCGTCATAATATTGAAGAAGGATGGTGGGAACAACAACCCGAAGCTGACAAGACATTTGACCACATCAACCTATAACCCTGACAAAGTTTCTGGATCCATTACCTTCTGAGAAATTGCGTTGAGGAATGCACATATCTTCACAATGGCTAGTCGAACATTTTTTGGTAGAAGTCCCCTCAATGCAACCGGAAGCAATCGTGCCATAAGCACGTGGCAGTCATGAGACTTTAGGTTCTGGAATTTTTTCTCCTTCATATTTACTATTTCCTTTATATTCGACGAGAAACCAGACGGAACCTTGATACTGAATAGGGCTTCAAAAAAGATTTCCTTCTCTTCCTTGGTAAGAGCGTAGCTGGCAGGCCCTTGAAACTGCCCTGGATGATTGCCGTCTCGTACTTTATGACGTTGTTGGTCCTCTCGTGCTTCTGTTGTATCTTTTGTCTTCCCATACATGCCCAGGAAACCTAGAATATTCACACAAAGATTCTTGGTCAGGTGCATCACGTCGATTGCAGAGCGGACTTCCAGGACTTTCCAATATTCTAGCTCTCAAAAAATAGATTTCTTCTTCCACATGGGCGCGTGTCCGTCAGCATCTTTCGGAACAGGTCGACTGCATGGACCCTTTCCAAAGATAACATTTAAATCCTTGACCATGTCAAATACATCAGCACCACTACGGGGGACAGGCTTCGGACGGGGTTCCGCCTCGCCATTGAAATGCTTGCCTTTTTTCCTTAAGGCATGCCCGCGCGGAAGAAAATGGCGATTGTACGGGTACACATTTTTCCTACTTTTTTCCAAATATTTACTTTCAGTCTCATCTAAATAGTGTGTGCATGCATTGTATCCCTTGTTCGTCTGTCCTGAAATGTTACTAAGAGCAGACCAATCATTGATGGTTACGAATAGCAACGCTCGTAGGTCAAATTCTTGTTCGGTGTGCTCATCCCACACACGTATACCTGGTTCGGCCCACAACTCCAAAAGTTCATCAACTAATGGCCTTAGGTACACATCAATGTCGTTGCCGGGCTGCTTTGGGCCTTGGATAAGCACTGGCATCATAATGAACTTCCGCTTCATGCACAACCAAGGAGGAAGGTTGTAGATACATAGAGTCACGGGCCAGGTGCTATGACTGCAGCTCTGCTCCCCAAAAGGATTCATGCCATCTATACTTAGACCAAACCATAAGTTCCTTGCCTCACCTGCAAAATCCGGGAACTCTCTCTCGATGTTTCTCCACTGCCGACCATCAGCGGGGTGCCTCAACATCGCGTCTTTCTTACGTTCTTCCATGTGACATCGCAACAACTTGGCATGCTCTTTGTTTCTGAACAAACGTTTCAACCGTGGTATTATGGGAGCATACCACATCACCTTCGCAGAACCCTCTTCCTGGGTGGCTCGCCCTCAACATCACCAGGGTCATCTCTTCTGATCTTATACCGCAATGCACCACATATCGGGCATTTATTCAAATTCTCGTACTTCTCACCGCGGTAGAGGATACAGTCATTAATGCATGCATGTATCTTCTGCACATCTAATCCTAGAGGGCAGACAAGCTTCTTTGCTTCATACGTACTGGCGGGCAATTCGTTCTTTCTTGGAAGCAGCTTCTTTAATATTATCAGCAATTTTTCAAATCCCGAGTCAGTCACACCGGCCTCAGCCTTCCATTTCAGCAATTCCAATATGCTACCCAGCTTTTTCTGCCCATCTTCACAACATGGGTACAACAATTTTTGGTGGTCCTCTAATATCTTGTCGAACTGCAACCTCTCCTTATCTGTGCCACAGTCTCTCCTTGCATCAGAAATGGCCCGACGAAGATCATCATCACCAGGCTCATCTGGTGCCCGTTCTTCACCTCCTTCTTCTTCATTGTCTTCCATTGCGGTATCATCGTATTCAGAGAACATAGATCGGTACTTGTCATCGTTATCTTCTTCTTCATCGCCGTCTTCCATCATAACCCCTTCTTCTCCGTGCCTGGTCCAAACATTATAGCGGGACATGAATCCGTGCGGAAGCAGGTGGCTCTGAATGTCTCTTGAGCAAGAGTAATCCTTCTCATTCTTACATTTCAGACATGGACAACAAATAAAACCTTGCTTCGACTTGTTGGCCTCGGCCACAAGCAGGAAAGATTTCACGCCCTCTCTGAAAGCGGGATCGCATCGGTTGCCGTACATCCATGGATGACTCATCTGCACCATAAGTACAATTATGTATCAAATGCAATCACCATGCTAAAATTAGTATTGTGCAGACTATGTATACGAGAAAATACTTGCTAACCTTTTAGGACCAAAAAGAGGATAAATCTTATCAAATAAAATCAAGTGGCGTCCTCACAAACATTTCATCAAACACCTCTTGTGCACATGAAGAAAAAAAGAGCTAGCATAAACCTCCACCTTTCACCACCAAGGAAAAAAATGTAGGGAGGTGGGGGGGGGGGGCTGGCTGTGTATATATAGGCCTGGACCTTTTGTCCCGGTTTGTGGCTCAAACCGGGACAAAAGGGGTGCCAGCAGGCCGCAGAAGGCCTCAGACCCTTTTGTCCCGGCCCTATCCACCACCCGCGACAAAAGGGTACTAACGGACCGGGACAAAAGGCCCCGTGCCCTCCAGCTGATTTCAGGCCGACGTGGCCATGCCATTTGTCCCGGCTCCAGACTGGGCCGGGACAAAAGGCCTGGACAAAAGCCCAATTTTCTACTAGTGTATGGAAACGGCAGGCATGATCAGGCCTAAGACTGTCAAAGGAGCAACAACCAACCTCGCAGCTTATCTGATCAACAACCAGCCAACATCTAATCACCCGATGGCACAAGCTCATCGGGGCGCTCTGGAAAGTCTTGCGATCCTCGAAGACAATCTCACCCCAAGAAAAGAGAAAACTACGCATCACGGTAGTGGATCTAAGCATCGCTCATCATCAAAATATGCTCGCGACAACATTACGCATAGTAAGATTGACAAAGCTCGCCGTCGGCGTGCTGCAAGAGAAGGCTATGACAGCGACAATTCTGAAGAAACTCAAGAGTAGGACGGAGAACTCCGAGGTGCCGATTGTCTAAGCCACAAGATTCGAGAGCCGATACCACCGAAGAGATTCAAGCCAACTCCTACTGACGCTGCCAAGTATGACGGTCAGCAAGAGCCAAGGTCTTGGATAGACGATTATCTACAAACTGTGATCTTACACAAGGGAAACCAAGTAGCAGCAATGCAATGTCTACAGCTTTACTTGAAAGATTCGGCACGAGCATGGCTGAGAGGTCTGCAGAAGGGATCCATTAGGTCCTGGGAGGACTTGGTCGACACTTTTGTCAAAAATTTCCAGGCAACATACAAGAGGCCCGTTGGAATTGAAGAGTTGCGCCAGTGCCATCAGAAGCCAAAGGAATCAATGCGCGCGTACATTGGATGTTTCACTAAACTTCTGAATGCTGCCGAAGATGTCTCCGTTGATAGGGCAATTGATGCCTTCAGTGATGGCATCCGACGAGAATCCTACATCGAAGAACTCGGTCGGAAGAAGCCAAAGACTATTACCAAGCTTATGGAAATTGCCAATAATTGGGCTGATGGAGAAGATCACGTGCGGAAGCCACGCCCGCGCAGTGACGACGAAGAAGATGACCAGAAGCACGATTCAGGTCATCGACGTGACCCCTGCAAAAAGAGAAGAGACCGTGGGTACGAAACCTTCGGTGACACATACATTGTAGCTGCAGGATACTCCGATCGACGTGACGATTGGTACTATGATCAGCGAAACGACAGACGTGACGATCGTCGGGATGGTAACTGCATCAGTTCTGGAGGAAATCGAGGCAATTATAGGGAACATCCACCACGGGTCCTGGAGTTATCGTTTGCCGAGCAGTTAAATGCTCCTTGTTCCATACACGCATATATCGACCCGAAGGATAACGCCAAAAAATCGAGTCATCTGCTCAGATACCGTCGACAGTTTCTTGATCTTTAGAAGTTTTATGAGTCGAATAAAGAGCAGGCGCAGCACTCGAGCCCACCACCGCCACCTCAGCATTAGGTTCAGCAAGTTCAAACTCGCGCTTCCAACGAAGCTTTTCCTCCTCCTCGGGGACAGATGAGCATGATCCACAGGACCGGTGTCTCTAGAAGGGAGATGAAGAAGCTTACGTAAGAAATTAATCTTGCGGAAGGCACCATGGCCAATGTGGGGCCCTGAACTTACTAGTCCAAGACTCTTGTTATTTATCCAATTTCACGATCCCAAGATCATACCATCGTGAACACATAACAGAACTGATACCAGATTACATCATCCATTACATTACTGAATTTAAAGTATTATGGAAGTCTTACATCATAAGCCATAAAGGCAGCAGTTCAACAAATAGCAGCGGAAACAACTTGACTCCAAAAGCGGTGGAAACCCAAGTCACGCCTTAACCCTACAGGCGACTGACTGAGAGAGAGTCCTAGTTCGCGTCTTCAGCGTCGTACTCTTCTTCTTCGTAGTACTCCTCTTCACAGTCAGACCAAGTAAATAGCCAGGACAACAATGCTAATGAGTACTTTTGAATGTACTCGCAAACCATCTTAGAGAGAAATAAAGGATATGCAAAACTTGGCAGTAGCATGGAGCAGGCACTAATCTAGGCTACAAGGAGTGAGAGATAAATCCTCTCGGGAGTATGACATCTCTATATCTTTGTTGAAAAGCCTTTTCAAAACTAATTTCTTTTGAAGACTAAAGGTAAGGGTGACCCATTTTTATTTCCGGCCATCAGGATGACCCAAAACAACTTGTACAACTCCCCCCCGTAACTCCCAGGTACATTATCCACCAGACCTCTCAGGTACATTTCCAAAACCCTTTGGAAAACTCTTTTGTAAAAACAAAACCTTCCTTTAATGCCAAGCAGCAGCCTTTCCCACGTCCATAACCACGGACACGGCTATTCAAATAGATTTACACTCTGCAGAGTTTGTACACTTTCCCCACAAGATTCCATAAATCCGTTGGGATCATCCCTGGTTCACCAAGCGCCAAAACGCGAGGCTCGGATAACCGACCGCAGTTTTTCGCTTGCTCACCTTAGCCTAAGACATGCCGCCTAGAATTGTACCTCCCAACACCAGAGTCCGAGAATGTCCAGGAGTAGCAAGGTCCCCAGCTAACTCGACCCTCCAGAAGGCCATGACCAATTGCGGGGAATATTTCAATGGGAGCTCATAGGTTGTACCCCTGCCATCGATACGCAATGGAAAGGCATCCCCAGTTCGTCGAGAAGGCCATGGTCGATAAGTGTACATGCTCGGACTGCCCCTTACACTTGCAGGACCCAAACTAAGGAGAGACAAACTACTACGCTACGCCCCGTCGCACTTAAGGGTAATGTGGTTGTACTGGCTAGGTCCGGTTAGGTACTCAGTCACCAAAGTTTTTCAAAAACAATTTTCTCCACTTGCCTCCAGCAATATTCTTCCCAAAACCTTTTTAACTTTTCATAAACTCACACTTGGGCAGGGCTACCCTATTCCAAGGTTTTCAAAAAATTTCTTTTATGTAAAACTTTTTCTCAAAACTTTTTCAAAAGGGCTCCCAACCTATAGTCCATATTTTCGTGAAGATTGGATACAAGAAGAATAAGGTGCTAAGCACCATATCTCTAACAAGTGTTTGATCAGTAGGTATCCCGTAAGGGTGGAATAATAAAACACCGAGTGGCAGGACCACTCACATAAATAAATAAAAGACATGCAATTTTTAAAACTGGTAGTAATGCAAGAGTAAGACAATAGGATAAGATATGCATTAAGAGGTGGCTTGCCTTGATCAGCAAAGTGTCCCTGGTCTTCCTCTTCAAATCCCCCAAAGTCACCTCCTCCTTCGTTTCTGGCGGCTTTCGAATCTAGCGTCGCGAAATAAAAAGAAACATACAGCAACACCAAATCAACAAGCCATTCCAGAACATTCCACACAAAAATTTGATAAAATCACAGAGTGTAAAGATTTACTTCATGCAGCCACAGGAATTGCATTTACTAAATTAGGATTTTTCAAACAATAGTTATGATTTTTATAAAACCAGAAATGACTTAGGGACCAATTAATTGGTCTAAATCTTTCTGTGATCCACAAAAACACATGCAGCACCTCTACTGGAAGCTATTAACATGTGGAACACACATGCACTGGAATCACACACAAATAAGTTTTCAAACAAAATTAAAGATTTAAACAAAACAGAAACTAGGTCAATCCAATCCCCAAGCAGACAAGCATTAGAGTACATCATACCAGAAACAACCATGCCACTGGATAGGTACTATCAAATGTTAACTACCAAAACTGGTTTGGCATTTTTCTGAGTTTTAAAATAATTTACAAAATTAAAATACTAAAAAGGTACATTTGTTTACTTGTAAAATGCTCAGAAATAAATACTTCGTACAAAAATATTTCCCTGGACCCAAATGTACCCTTACATGCTACCTAACAGATGCACTTGGATTTGCTACCAAACTCTTTATATTTTTCAAATTAAAAATCAAAGAATGGCTCACTGGACAGTATTTGATTTGTTAACCAAACAAGATCCAGGAAGCTCCTGCATGTGAGACCTATGCCAAAAGAAAGATATTTACTTCTACTGCATAACAAAATTGACCTTATGCAAAAAGGATTCACACAAATTACACACTAAATAAAATACAGAAACAGCAACATTTCAGAGGTATATTTATCAGCACAATACTATATTGGAAAAGTACATGCATACAATTTTAGGTGGTTAGTAATTTTATCAGGAGTATCTAGGATTTTGAATCACCAAATTTGGGCACTCGAGGAATTGACAGAATTTCAAAACCTGGGGTAGTTTATACTGGATGATTAAAATTAGAAATGAAAAAGGAGAAGAGGGATGGGCCTAGTCCCTTGACTGGGCAGATCCGGCCCAACTCCACGGCGTCCGCGCGGGAGAGCGCTGATTCAAAACAGGGGGCGGGCCACGCCAAGCCATCGCGCGGGCCCCGACGTTTGGCGCATGCAGCCGTTGGATTAAATCCAACGGTGCATGCATCGTCTTCCCCGAAACGATGATGGAGAAGGCACCAGAAACCCTAGAAAATGGCAGGGGGGTCGCGTGCTCACCACATGGCACAGAATCTGGTGAGACCAGGAACGTTGGATGCGGAAGAGAAGGGGCTTTAGAGTGGTGGGCTTGGTGGAGAAAACAGCAACGGTCTGAGCGGCGGCTGTCGTCGGCGCCCTTCCCTGCTCTTCACGAACACGCCGCCGTTGGGCCAACCTAGGAAGCAAGGTGGGGCGAATTACATACAGAGGAGGCAGGGGCTTACAAGGAAACGGAGAGGGAGAGAAACGGTGGAGCGGTTGCAACGTCAACCTTCACCGAAGCTGCCGGCAGTCAAGCTCAAGCGCGAGCTGCAGGGAGGAGCTGAGCTCCTCTCCGCTCTGGAGATGGTTTGGTGGAGGGTGGGAAGTGTGGTGGCAAAGGGAGATGAAATTGAAAGGACGAGATGTCGCCTAGAGGGGGGGTGAATAGGCGTTTTAAAAACTCTTACGGATTTGGCTTGTAAGAATGCGGAATTAAACTAACGTTTATTTTACAAGCACAAATCCTAAATATGCTAGGCTCACCTAAGTGCAACAACAACAACTAGAGCTAAGCAAGATAGGCACAAGATATATGTAGCACAAGTGATAGCAAGATATATGTACTTCAAGCACGATGGCTATCACAAGGAAAGTAAGCTCGGGTATAGAAATAACCAAGGCACGCGGAGATGAGGATGTATTCCCGTGTTCCCTTCCTTTGCTAGAAGGTACGTCACGTTTGGAGGGGTGGAGGTCCCACGAAGGATTCCCCAACGCCACGAAGGCTCACCCTATTCTCTGAGCCAAACCCACAAAGGATAATGGCCCTTTCCTTATGGTTAGCTTTTCCTCCACTCCGGAGATGGCAAGCTCCAAAGCCACTTCACAAGCTCCACGAAGGAGAAGCCCGGGCCTCTTCACAATCTTCCTTGAAGAGATCACCGGAGCACCAACCGCCAAGCCAACTAGGAGGTCTCCCTCCAAGAGTAACAAGCTCACGGTCTCTCAGTCGAACTAATCGTGGTGGAGAGCTCAACACTATGCAATGATGCAAAGCAAGAACACTAGAGGTGTTCAAATCCTTCACACTCAAATCCCACCAAAGCAACAAATGCTAGGATGAGATTAGAGAGGAAGAACAAAGAGGAAATCAACAAATGACTCCAAGATCTAGATCCAAAGGGTTCCCCTCACTTAGAGGAGAAATGGATTGGTGGGGATTGTAGATCTAGATCTCCTCTCTTAGATCCCTCAAGAATGAGCAAGAATCATGGGGGAAATCAAGAGATATGGCAAGTTCTTCAAAGACAACAATGGAGGAGAGAGAGTGGAAGAACTTATCCAGCCCAAGGTGGAAGAAGGCCTATTTATAGTCCAAGCCGAAATCTAACCGTTGGGGAAGGTCCAGCTCAGCAAACCGTCAAGGAGGCCGATCAACCGGGCCTGGGGCCGGACCATCCGGCGCAGGGGCCGGTCAGACCGGGCCACAGACCGGACCATCCGGTCCAAACCGGACCGGGCGCTAGGCCATGACCGGGGCGGATCGGAGACATACAGAACATGCCCCCGGATGGCACTGGTCCAGGGGCCGGTCGGCGCCGGGCCAGCCGGCGCCACGGCCGGTCCAACCGGACCACAGACCGGCCAGGGGCTAAACATCTTTTCTTCATTTTAAACAGAAAATGCTCCCAAACTTTGATTGACATGAAACCAATTTTGTTGGAAAGATAACGACAAATAGAACCCAAAAAAAAACGGTGATATTTTTAGATGATTCTAGAGAGGGAGTCTCCCACCGTCAAGAAACGGTGAAGACGTCCAAACTCGAAAACGCAATAGAAGATGCATGCGAATTCCGTTTTTGATGAACTTGGGCTTGTTGTAAAGCTAGCAACAAGCTCAAGAACCTCACACCGAGAAACACCAAGAAGCAATAGGGATATGCAAGTATGCAAAGGGTTGAGCTCCCTAAGACGATGTGATCAAGTTACCCAATCGAAAGCCCCTCTTGATGGTGCGGCTATCTATCCTATAATCCGGTCTCCCAACAACCACCTTGAGAGCGGTAAAAGGAAAACCTAGCAAGGTCATACCTTTGCCTTGTGCATCCCACTTGATCTTGACGATAACTCTTCAAGCTCCACTCAAGCCGGAATGCCTCACTTGATCATCGTTACTTCGTGAAGACTCACAAATGCTCCCCCATACACCATGATGGGAAAGCTCCATTGATGCACATCTTCACATGTCCATTATCACCAAATGGACGGCAAGCTTCAAGCATATGATCCTCTTGAGATTCTCAACTTGAACTTGCCCAACTCAACCTTGATGACGATCACCACTTGATGTCATCCTCTCATGGGCTATATGAAATCTCCCTTTTGATGCATGCCCATGGAAAGATACCTAACCCACATAGACAACACATGGACACATATATGATGGGTTAGTTCATAAAGCATAATTGACAAGGCTTACCATACCACATGACTTCACGTGGTACATTCTTCATGCTTCATGTGTTGACCAAACTTGAATCTATTCTTCACTCTTTGTATCGGTCAACCTTGTATCTTCTCATGCTCTAACATACTATCTTGAGGTGTATAAAGAATTCTTCATTTGTTTGCATGCTCTAAATCTTAGTCAACCATAGCTCAACTTATGAGACTATCATGACACCGACTTAGAGCCATAACTTGAATTCTTTACCTGGAATCAAGCACTCAAGATCTTGATCATCCATTGCTTATCACATAAGCTAGAGCATGGCTAATATTGAGTTCCACATAGGAACTCCATCTTTATTTCTTCTTCTTGATCATATCACATATATGTCTTCAAATCGATGATCTTGATGCCAATACTCAAGGTATATATTTATCTTCATGGCATCCATACTTGAATCCAACCCATGGACTACAAGTAGTACCTATGGAATATTCCTTCATATAAACTCAATGAAAACATTAGTCCATAGGGGTTGTCAATAATTACCAAAACCACACATAGGGGCAATATACCCTTACAGAAAGGAGGGGGCCTGGGCCGTTTTATAGGGCAACGCGCGGCGCACGGTGCACCGGGTCCTGGTGAGGAAGGAAGGGTGGGCGGCAGCGCTGGATTGGGCGAGCTGGGCAGTGTCGCTGCGTGTCTGCGAGGCCGTGCCATGATTTGGAGTGATGCGCGCATCGCGGTGCAGCACAACGGCCAGGTGAAGGAGAGGTCACGTCCCCCTGCGTGCTATTCGAGGAAATGCAGGCGGCGAGCGGGGCCGTGTGTAGTGCCAGGAGGAAGTGAGCAACAGCATCCCACTCGCAGCTGAGCTAGGGCTTCCTCTCCTGCTCACTGCACACGCCGAAGGGCACAGGGAAAGGTCGTGGGGTTGCCACCGTGGTCGTGCCCGTGGCGACGTGGATGGTGACCACAGGTGGTTGGCGTGGAGTTGTTAGAGGTGGGGTGCGAAAAGAGGAGTTGGCTGAGGAGAGGTGCACGGCGTGGTCGACAGAGGGGGTCCGGGGGTGGCTTGTCAGCTGCCGGGAGAGAGAGGGGAGAGAGATTTCCCATATCTCTCCGTGGGTTCCCGAGGGAGAAGAGAGGGGACAAGAGAGAGATCTAGGCAGGGTAGGAGGGACAAGGAAGGTGGTGTAGGGCGTGTGTAGGCTGCCTGGTTTGTCTTGGTCTGGGTGGAGGCATCCCCAAGGGTTGCATGCACTCACACATGCCCCCGGCCATCCTCCTCTCTCCATTTTTCTCACCTAGCTCGTGGCATGAAAGGCCATGCACACATGTGCAAGATGAGTAGAAGGAGTGAGGTACATGAGAGGAAAAGGAAATATTGGAAAAAGAAAAGAGAGAGAGAGAGAGAGAAGAAAGAAAGGGGTAAGGGCATGGTCTACTTGACCATTCCTTGATTTGTGCACAATTTCAGATTTTTGGCATGAGTAGCCTCCTTTGATTTTTGGCAAGACAAGGGCAATTATGAGATGAGGTCAATAGCACAAGGCTAAGGAAATTTTCAAAATAATGTTTGGTTAAGAAATGAGAAAGAAAAGACAAAAACAAGATGAGTAGAAATGTGATCTTAAAGGATCCAAACCAAGCACTAGGAGTATTTCTAGTCCTAGGGTTTAGTGAAAATTTAAATCTCACAAGCCAATAAAGCGAAAAGTTAAAATACTCCAAGGGTTTTGGGACCTAAGGGTTGGTGCCAAAGTGAAATTGTAAAAAAGAAGTTTGCACACACAACATGGCAAGGTAAGCAATCAGACAAGCATTGATAAAAACAAGATAGAAAAAAAATTGTTGGCCCTAAATTTTGCATTACCAACACAAGCAAAGTTGTAAAAAGTTGGGTTGTTACAAACCTCCCCCACCTTAAAATGAATCTCATCCTCGAGATTCAGTGGCTAAGAACTGAAAAGTGCGGGGAAGTCCTTTCAAAGTTGATCCTCTCGTTCCCAAGTGGCTTCCTCCTCTGAGTGATTACTCCACTGGACCTTGCAAAACTTGATCTTTCTTCTTCGTGTGAGACGAACAACTTCTTACAGAAGAGAAGGGGTACTTCATGATAGGTCAAGTCGGTGTTGAGGTCGAGAGTGCGATAATCGATGTTCTTGAATACCTCAGGCTTGTCGGGCACTTGGAGACATCTTCGAAGTAGAGAGATATGGAAAACATCGTGGAAGTCTGCTAATTCGGTAGGCAGTTCCAACTGATACGATACTTCACCTCGTCGGGCGAGAACCTTGAAGGGCCCAATATATGTGGGGGCAAGCTTTCCTTTGACGTGGAACCTCTGCATTCCCTTGAGTGGAGTGACACGAAGATAGGCATGATCTCTAACATTAAAGGTCAGTTCACGATGCTTGGAATCAGCATAACTCTTCTGGTGGTATTGAGCGGCTTTGAGGCGATCACGAATCAATTGAACTTGCTCTTCGGCTTCACGGAGATGGTCAGGTCAAAAAACTTGACTATCTCCAGTCTCAGACCAGTTGAGAGGGGTTCGGCAACGGTGACCATATAAGGCTTCGAAGGGGGCCATCCGCAGACTGGCTTGGTAGCTGTTGTTGTAAGAGAACTCCGCGAAGGGTAGGCAGTCTTCTCACTTTGCTCCATAGGCAAGGGCACAAGCACGAAGCATGTCTTCGAGGATCTGATTCACTCTCTCGGTTTGGCCTCCGGTTTGCGGATGATAGGCGGTGCTAAAATACAACCTAGTTCCTAAAGCTTCATGCAGGCTTTCCCAAAATTTTGAGGTGAACTGGGTACCACGGTCAGACACGATCCTCTTAGGAACTCCGTGAAGACTCATGATTCGGGACATGAAGTGCTATTTTTATTTCCGTCTACTACTTTATTTCATTATGGAGAAGTCTCCATTTGACTCCCTATTTGGGATTACTACCACTGTTACGGTAGTAGATGAACCACCGCATGCTCAATTGGATCCTTTTAAAATACTTTTGAAAATTGTTGAACGTATTATGAATAACTGCTATTTAGGAGATGGAACTGTCCATCCGGGTGATCATTTACTCTTTATACATGAATTATGCGAGTTGTTCAAGTGTGCAAGTATTTCAATGGACCAAGTTAAGAGGAAGTTATTCTCTTTATCACTTAAGGGAAGAGCCGCGAAATGGTATAAGATGCTGAAGAATGGCCGATCTATTGGATGGGAGAAAATTGTACCTCTCTTTTATTTTAAATTCTATCCTCCAAGTGAGATTCATAAAGATCGGCATTAAATATATAATTTCTAGCCTCAAGATGGAGAGAGTATTTCCCAAGCGTGGGGGAGATTGAAGTCACTAATGCTCAAATGTCCCATTCATGAGCTCCCTAGTAATATTGTTATTAATAACTTCTATGCAAGGCTTTCTCTTCATGATAAGGATTTATTGGATGCTTCTTGTTCCGGATCATTTACATGTATGAAAGAAGAAGCTAAATGGGATCTTCTCGACCGCATTCAGGAAAATACTGAATGATGGGAGAATGATAAAGGAAGAAAGTCAGGTATAAATTATGATTATGAATGCATTGAATCTTTTATGAGAACAGATGACTTTCATAATACTAGTGTTGTTTATGGTCTTGATTCTCAAATTCTTGCAAATTGTTTTAAGGCCTTTGCCTCTTATCTTGATGTTCCCAAAAAGGAGTGGAACAAGTACCATGCACCTTATAAAGATATTGTTAATTGTGTTCATGCTAGAAATATTGAAGTTTGTACTATTGATCGTGTTTTGCCTGAACCTTATATTGAGAAAGTACCTTTCCCTGCCAAGGTAAAGAAACATTCTATTATAACTAGTGTGGTTAATAAAAGTACAAAGAAAGCTATAGAACTTGATGAACAAATAACTATTGAACCTGCAGTAGCAATAGTAAAGGACCTTGTTACTGAAAATGTAGAAGACATACACATTATCTTTTGTGAAGATGCTTTTAATATTGTTTCACATCCTAGTAAATCAAAGAAAACTAGTGTTCATGTGCTTTCTGATAGAATAGGTGATCATTGCTATTATGGTTTATGTGATATCGGTGCAAGTTCAAGTGCTATTCCTTATGAGCTTTACAGGGAAATCATGCATGAAATTGGTTCTTATGAACTTGAAGAAAACTTACGAAATTCTATGCTTGTCCAACATGTTCAAGTTAATTAAGTTCAAGATAAGATGTGATTGAAATTTCTAAATATGTGAAACACATCTGCATGAGTGTTACCCATAAATCTCTATACAAAAGAATCATGGATGACACCATACTTCCAATTTCATTAAAAACCCACTCGACCAAAGATCTTTACTATTAAATTGAAATAGGTGGCTGCCTGGTGTCACACCTGGGCTAGTTTTTATTTGAGCCCAACGTCTGAATTGTGGTGATAATGATAATAGGCCCCGTATGAAGGCTGAAAAGTTTCCTACGGTCCAACTATATTAACCAAAGGCAGCAACATGGAAAGTAATAATAAGAAAAGGAAAGGAGAATTCCACGCAGTACGACAAGCCAATCGGACCGGACAGAAAACAAAAAAAAATGAAAGAGGAGTTTGCATCGGTCAAGAAATTTTATATGAACACCACGTGGAGCACTACAATTTGGTATGTTTGTTTCTACAGTGTATACTACGGAATACAAAAGATGGGACATAGATTTCCCCAAAAAAAATGGGACATAGATCGAGACGATCGATACACGCTCTATTAGACAGATCGATCAAGCTGCATGTAGCTAGCATCAAACATAATCATTAACTTGGTGTCTTACGCGCTAGCGCAATCAAACCTGCTGGCTGCTCCATGGTTTGTAAGTGTGGGTCTAACCGATTTTACCAAAATTTATATGCTAATTAGGGCATGTGCAATGGTTGATAAGACTGTCTTATCTTAACCCTGCCACGTAATCTAGATATAACAATAAAACATGATGTACAATGAGTTGTTTTTTAGTCTTATCTTTAGTAACGAGACATCCTAAATTTGTGCTGAGAGAGATTGTGCTAAGAGATGATCTCTTAGCTAAGAGAAGGCAAAGTCTTTTTTTATCTTTCTCTTTCCTCCACATCAGCGTTTATCCTACGTGGCACTGCTAAGATATCACCATTGTACATGCCCTTAGACGATTTGGCATTCTCCGTGAGATAAAAAAAAATGTTCCGCATTTCAAGGGCACAAGCGAACAAACAAAGCAGTTCATAAATTGACGTAAAATTTAAATTTTAATAACACTAATGATAATGATTTAGATTGTAGTAACATTATTATATAAGACTTGTGATTTCGTGTACACATAATATGGCATTATGACAAGTTTGCATAAATGACCACGATCATCAAGGCCGTTTTGTGCTGGGCTCACAATTTTTTGTCCATCTCTATATCGAGAATTCAGTCGTCACATGACACAACGCCACGTGTCTAATCTGCCATTGATTACTAGGGAATGAATATCGATACAGTGACTAGCCCTGACCCGAAATAATCTTATCGCCACTAAAAATGAGATCAAATATTTAAATATTTTATTTTCACGAGAATTATTTATTACTTGTTGGCCCATTGCAACGCACGGGCATTCTGCTAGTAGATGATAATGCTCTAAGAGCTTTCCAAACTATAAGAGACTTGATACTACAAGATGAAAGCAAAACCTAAACTAAGATGGTGAACTAAAACGATATGATAAACTAAAAAGCATAAAAGACTTGATATAACCCCCAAGCTTGAGTGTTGGTGTAGATATTATTTCTTCTTCTTCTCCTGAGGCTTCGGGTCATTTTGGTCTTGGAGATCTTGAATTATTCCCATCATGAGCTTATAAGCTTGATGAAGTTGCACATAACTCCTTGCCAGGTCTTCCCACAGCTTCCCTCTGATCATCTCCCTGCTGGGCTTCCACTCCGGTGTTGATCCTCTCATCCTTTTGGGAATGTGATGATCCCACTCTCCTGGACGATCCTTAGCTAGGACCTTCACGATTTCCCTGCGACGGAGATTGATGACAAGATGTTTGGAAGATAAAGTGTTTAGGGACTCCTCCACCAGTCCTTATGCGAGCGGCGAGCTTCATCTTTTGAGGAGGTGGTACAACTCTTGCAGCAGCGACTGGTATAACAGGTACCGGGAGCTTCCCCTTCTCTTCAGTGTTGGTGACGAGCTTGTTCTCCTCTTCCTCTTCTTCTTCTTCATCCTCCTCCTCTTCTTCTTCTTCTTCTTCTTCTTGCTCCTCCTCTTCTTCTTCTTCATCTTCGAAGGGGTCCCTCCTCCTCGTCCTCTGATGAGGGGGCTCCTCGGCAATTCCCACCATGAGAGGCTGAGGGTTGACGGAATCCTGCAGGTTAGCACGAGACATCGGATACTAAACGAACAGAAGGCGAGATTTCCCCAGTTTCGGGGCCCTCGATGAGGTAAAACCCTTACTCCTGCTTGTCTGATCATGATTTATAGATGAAAAAGGTTACAATGGGGCGGCCGATAGACTGCGCGGTGGTGATCTTGCCGAAAGGCAAGATTACTAGGGTATGGAGTATGCGAGGTTGTGTAGGTTCTATGGGTATCCCTCCGGCAGGCCCTCTCCTGGCCTTTATATAGGAGGCCAGGTCCCGAGAGTCCTGCACGAATTCGACTAGATTACAACAAGATCCAATCTATCTTTCCTTTTAACGATGTCTTCTTGCCTTGTTCATCAAGAATCCATCTCCTTCCATCTTTCCATCGTCGCAACCGACGTGTTGGTCCATCTTCGGTTGCAGAAATCCTTGTGGCCCCCCTGTTGCGCCAGAGGAGGTAGACTAATGTCGGTTACCTGAAGGGTAATGCCCACATCAGTAGACTAAAGTTGTCATCGTCTGAATGACTTGATCAGTCGAAGAATGTTGAATCTTATGCTTGATGTGAATTTGAAATCATCTGATATCGGATGCGCAACCAGCGCTCCCGATGGGAGTAGCTCCCAAGTCTATGGGCGGATGCTTGCAACCGTGCGTAGACTCAAGTTATACTACTCGAAGGATTTTCTGTTGATGTAGATGTTTTTGAATCTTCTCCTTCATCCGATGCCTTCTGAATGTATCGGGTCCTTGAGGAATATGGACTTCGAGAAAAGCCGAAGAGTTGAATGTACGTAAGGGATGAAAGTAACGAGCCCAGGTTTACTCGATAAAGCGAGACTGGTTAACTGCAGAAGCAAAACAGCATTACCCTACACAGGTTCAAGTCCCTTGGCTCGAACCTGGATTGCTAGAACCTTCGGGTCCGTTTCTTCTATCGATGAGGCTTCCTCCTTTTTATCGGGTGCGCGGCCAGCGCTCCCGATGGGAGTAGCCCTGGAGCCTGTGGATGACTACGAAGTAGTCATGTAAAGGCTATAAATGGTTGGGTCAAATATCGTAAGTTTCTTCGAGTTCCGATAATATTCGGGTGCTCCATCATGGAGGAGCCGATGATTTTGATGATGTCATCAGCGATGTGGCAACCGCTGCGGCGAGATTGACGGGACGTGCCCTAGTGGGCCCGCCCCACGTTTGCGTAGTCAGTTTGGAAATGACCGGACCTTGCACGTCAATTGAGGCAATTCCTCGATCCTCGTGTGTAGTGGGGGTAATTGGCCGCCGGTTTATCTCTCCTTGTGACACGTGTAGAGCCAGATTTTCGTCCATTTTTTAGCGGTGTGGATCTGATGGCCCAAATCCAAAGTATTTTTTCCTTTATAAAAGGAATCCAGGGTTTGATTCGTTTCATTCGTGCCCTTCTACTCATCTCCTCCCTTGCCTCTAGCCTTCCATTGCTACCGCGCCCAAGTCCTGAAACCTCGAAGAAGTCCTCGAGCGTCATGGGCAAGAAGAGGAACACCGCATCTTCTGGCGCCGCCGCGAGCGCCACCGGCTCGAAGGCGACCGCTGCCGCGCCGAAAACTGCCGCCGCTAGGGATGCCCAATGTGATTGGACAGCATCCACCATCACTAAGCGTAACGAGAAGAAGACGAGAAGTCTAGGTACAGATTCCCACGTTCCCAGGTTCAGATTCCCGTCCTAATCTATGTACATCAGTTATAGTCTATCAATAAAGTACAACTTCATACAAGTATTACTCCCTTCTTTAGGACACACCCGAAGTCACTCGGGGGGCTCCTGGAGTTTGTTTTCGACTGCCACGTCTACTCCCATCGGGAGCGCTGTCCTACAAAAAAAAACATCGTTTACACGATAAATGAAATAAAACCTTCCGAATTATCAACACAGCAAGCATACCCGAATACACGGGAACTACAGCCGACAAGTCGTGAATACAAAAATATACGGCTCCGCGCGACACATCGTACTCACGATAAAAGCGCCACGAGTCCATCAAGCTAGCAGCACACTGGATCACTCGGGGGGCTGCCACCAATACAAAATAAAATTACGGCTCTGCACGATACATCGTCTCCATGATAAAAACGCTACAAGTCCGTCGAGCCTGTAGCGCACCCGAATATTCGGAGGCTACCGCCGACGAAATTTACATAAAACAACGACTCATGCCAGAAGATCGTCCTCACGATATTTGAGTTACGAGTCCGTCGCGCATATAGTTCTCTCGATGACTTGGGGGGCTACTGCCGATACAATTCAAAAATAAATACGGCTCCGCATGATGCATCACTGCCACGAGTCCGTCGAGCTTGCAACGTGATCTGATCACTCATAAGTTGTTGCCGACACCATACAAACTAAAACACAGCTCTGCGTCGAAACATCGTTTTTCACGATACCTGAGCCACGAGTTCGTCGAGCTTATGGCCCACCCAAGTACTCGGGGGCTGCCGCCGTCGCTTATGGCTCTAACACATGGATGAGGGGGATAAGGAGGGATTCACTAAGCTCATATCGAGAACCATGGGTAAAACCATTAATAGCAAATAGTCAATATGTGGCTTGCAGAAGATTAGCTGCTGGGGTTATTTAGAGATGCGATGACCGATGGCTTTCTGGGCGCATCTTATTATGGAGCTCTCCCCACACATAGCTTGGCAAAGATATAGTTCATTCTTATCATAAGTAATAGCAATACTAGTGGTGGAACCTACACTCCTTGAGAACCCCTCAACCATACCACAAACACACTCTCAACACTCTCTAGCTCTTGGTTACATTAGTTTATTTCTTTGTTCTTATTTACTTTAGCTATCAACGCAAACAACTTTTTATATACTTTATCTTGAAATTATAATAACTTACAAGTACCCCTTAGATAATAGTAACAAGGGTCATTTAGACCCTAACCAGTAGCTCCTCGTGGTTCGATACTCTTATTTCGAAACTAGCTACAATCGATATGTGTTCTTGCAGTTATCAAGCTATTTTCTGGCGCCGTTGCCGGGGAGCTCAACGCTTTTGGTCTTTGTCTTTAGTTATTAATTTATCATTGTTGTACTAAAATTATTTACTAGCTTCAAGTTATTACTGTTTATATTTATCTTGTTGCTTTTACTTATTTTAAAAGAACAAAAAAAATTATAAAACCAAAACTAAAAAAAACATTTTCTACCAATCATGTCTTCCGAGATTGCTTTTGAACAGATGAAGCTCGCAATGGAGGAGACGAAACCTAGAACTATGGGATACTTCTGGACGAGGGAAAAGGTATTAAAAGAATGGGTGAGTTGGTTGAAGGACTATTCATCTACATTATGTACCTCATACAATTTTAGTTGTGAACTATGCGGATCCAAAGATCATATTAACTACCAATGCAAGAACATCGATGATACCATATTAGCCTATTATAATGGAGCTGGTAAATGCTTTGCTCATGGAGATATTCATGAACGAGTACTTTACACCGGTTGTTTTGAGCTTCTATTTCGCATAAGTAAATTAAATATAGAAGATGAAGTCCTCGATAAGATCAATGGAATGACATATATATTGTACTATTATTGTGGTGATAACTTTAGTGATGATGCATCAGTGTTTACTTTTCCTAATCGGACCTCGACACCCGTGGAAGAGACTAATCTTTTGCAGGAATCATGGAAGGAACCCCAAGATGAAGAGGATGTTCACCGCAACGAACATACTACTGTCGCTGGTATGGATTTGTTAATCTTGTATGATTCATTAGATGGATGTGCAAAATCATTTTTTAAGTCATATCCTGAGACTTGTGAAAAATGTATGGCAGTTGGGCACTTTAGTTTTCAGTGTTCCATTATTCTTGAAGAATCCTTTGTGTTTCACACTAGAGATGAAGTCATAGAATATTTGGTTTATAAAGGTGTCCATGATCTACTCTTAAAGAATCCATCCTAAGAAAGAGTAGTGATAGTATGCTTCATATGAAACTTATTGAATTGTTACCAATGTTACAAACTTATTTTCTAGAACTTCTTACTGATAATGCACTTGTGATAAAGAGTAAGGAACAATGCAAACTTATAGTTCCCGAAAATAACCATTTGCAGGATTCACAAGATAAAGAGGAGGAACACCAAGAAGATGAGGTTGACAACGAGTTGCACAGTACAAATTCTATTATTGTTGATGATGCATCTCTCTTTAGTGATGATTTTTGTAATGATAAAATTGAACATAATTTATATGTGGAGGCCTTATGCATAGATACTCATGAGGAGAGCATTACTAATGATGAACTAGAGATAGAACATTGCTATGAATCTTTCGATGCTAATATGCAGGAACAAATTTCTCAAGCGAAAGAAGAATACTATGAAGTGTTCCCCTACAATGGTAACCAAGGTAAAAGTTTGAAGATTATGTTCCAACCAATAACCCTCCCATTGCAGCTACATAAGAAGGCATGTTCACCACACTTGGTGCATCCACACTCGCTTGAAAGCGAGAACCTATTCATCTACAAGATGCCGATGCACCGCAAGCGGGTACGACTTCGAACGTACTCCACTATGAGATGCTTCAAACCTCATGAGGGTAAAATGCATAATTCTAGTTGATTCTTTAAAATAATAATGGAGCATCAAAATGTCACACCCCATTTTTCATAACTTGCATATTTTTCAAATAACTTGAAAACTAGAGCCAACAAAAAAACTTTTATTTTGTACTTATGTGTGTGCTTCAGGTAGATGCTTGCATAAGCTAGTGTAAACATTCTTGTGGTGTGTTAATTTATGTGAGAACCCTAACAACAAAAGTTGAGCACCACCTTGAGTCATTAGGGTTTACCCCCTCTTGCTTAATGACACCACCCCTAAAATTGATCCCTGATTCCAAAACCCTAACCCTAGTTACTTACCACTCCAAGATAAGAGGGAACACTTTCCCCTCTTATTTCTCTTGGAGACACATCATCACCTAGGGTTGCACCTTAACACCACCACCACCTTTTTATTTTCCTTCTTGTAATTTTGCCAACACATGTGCATTTGCACTTTTCTTCAAAAATATGGCACATGCACTACGGCATGGCCCTCTCTTCTCATACCCCTGCCCCTTTTTCCTTCTCTCTCCCTTATCTCTCTTGGTTTGGCCGAGAGACAAAGATGGGGGGGCACTTCCCCCTCTCCTTTTCTTCTCCCCTCTCCCTCTCTTTTCTTCCCGGTTGGGCCGTGGACAACACCACCCCACCTCACTCCCCTGCCAAGCCCAACCCTAGCCCACTGCCCCCTCTCTCTTCTGGCCCATAGGCCACCGGCCACCCCTCTCCACCCAAACCCTAGCCCTCCCCAACGCACGCACGCACGCGGGCCGGCGCCATCATGGCGAGGACGCCTCGCGTCGCCTGCCATCAGCCTCGCTTGACGCGCCTTCAGCCTCGACTGCCCGCACGTCTCCTCGACTCCCCCCCGTCGCTGACGCCTGCCCTGGCCACCCGTTGGGCGACGTCACCGCCCCCTCCTCTACCCTGCCCCTCCCTCTCCTATTTAACCCACCCAAACGCCACCGTCGCCCCCCTTTAGCTCCCTCTCCCCACACTCACTCCACACCACTGTGACGCTGCCGAGCTGCTCGAGCAGCAGCTCGAGCCACTGCTGCTGCCCGGCCGCCGCGCAGACGCTCACCGCGGTCACCGCGTGGGTGACACGCAGGAGGTCACCGCCACGGCGCCATCGACGCTCCCCTCTCTCGTTCCATCGCCAGCACCACCTACTGCCGCCCCTAACCCTCTCCCCTTACCTCTGCCGCGCAGATCCGCAGCGAGGCGACGACGACGGCGATGCTCCGACGCTGCCCGTGTCGCGGGTAAAGCCGCGTGAGGAGGAGGAGACGTGTCCGGACGCCACCAGGACGACCACGAGCCGCACGCCTACGCCACCCACCCGCCTACACCGACCCACGCCGCCACTGGACGCTGGTAAGCCCCTAGCCGCCCCCTTCTTCTTCCATGCCGGCGAGCGCCACACGCGCGTCGCGGACATCGCGGAAACGACGGCTCCAGGCCGTTAGATCTGCATCCGACGGATGCATGGGCCATGCAGGCCACGTCGGCGTGCACCGGCCTGGCCCGCCACGGGCCCCGGCCCCTTTCTTTTTTCTTTTCTTCATTTTTTTTGCTGCCACCTGGAAAGCCCCACTGGGCCGGCCCATCACTGCCGCACTGGCACGGCCCAACGGCTTCCCGCCCAAACGATTCCGTTTGAAAAATTAAAATTGGCAAATAAAAATTGAAAAACACCAATGCACTGTTTTGCTAATAACATGAGTTTGGTAGATCCAATCGAGGTGATTCAAATTGCAGCAGAACCAGTATGAAAATATCTATCCAATGCCACTGGCCTTGCATTTTTAGGATTTGGGTAAGATTTTTGGTGTATTAAACATCATCTCTGTATTCTGGTTAGTATTTCTAATTCCTAAAATTGTAAGATTAATATTTTTGGATGAATCCAATTGTGTTAATCTTGTTTTGTTACTGTACATCTAGGAAAAATGCTATTATTCTCTGTT
Organism: Lolium rigidum; assembly: GCF_022539505.1. NCBI lineage: Eukaryota > Viridiplantae > Streptophyta > Magnoliopsida > Poales > Poaceae > Lolium > Lolium rigidum. The sequence continues at coordinate 375,498 of NW_025900066.1, forward strand.
CATGAAATTTTGTCTTTGGTTATGAGTGTATGTGTGTCACATGCAATGATAGAATTAAAATCTATGTGTTTTATTCAAAACCTTGCCACCCCTTTTGTTTTAAAAATAGCCAAACCATGATTTGTTACTGTCACACAACACCCCTGCATTTTTTCATTTGTATTTTATTTTAACCTTGGTTCTTGAGTTATGTATTGATTGTATGCGTTGTTTACTTTGGCGACGCTAGACACGAACGAGGGAGAAGTTGAAGGGGAGGATTTTGGAGAAGGTTTTGAGGAGGACCAGGGACAAGCTAACCAAGGCAAGCCATCTATTGATCTCTGAAATGATGTCTCTTTGGATGTCATCTTGTTACTACTCTTAGCATCTTGGTTCTATGTTTGTTGATCTTGATATTGTGGTCATCTATGCTTGTTTTCAAGTATGGTACCCCTAGTGGATATACCTTGTCATGATCTTAGTAATTGTTTGGGTACATGGTATTATGGCCATGCTATCCTACATGGTTGACCTCTATGCTTAGCTTGAGCATGGTTCATCTCGGGACAATATTCACAACACACCCCTTGATGGTATAGTGGTAGTAGTATCATGAATCTTGGTGTATTCTCAAATTGAGATGAATGTGCCAATTCACTTGGTAATATTTGTGTTGGTTAATTCACACCTTTTCAATTGGATTGGTAAGATAGCACCACAAATCTGAAAGTATAATTCCTCTCTTGTTGTCATTATACATGCTTACTTTAAGCAAGTATGATCCTCTTTATGCCACTTACACTTACCCCTCAATGGCATGATGACCATCATCCCGGCCATATTGGAGTAGTAGTTCATCTCATGAAACTTTAGGTTGGGAAACCCTCAAGGTTTTACCTTGTTGTAAAAGTTTTGATAAAACCTTGAGTAAGTCAAATTACTCAAGTGGATGTTTATGAAAGTGAAGGATCTTGATAAAAAGGATGAGAAAGAGAAAGTGGTTGTGTTTATGAAAACGTTGGTACCTAAGTATTCACCCATGCCAACTAACTGAGGGTCTTCTATCGTGGCGCTGGAGATACGCTCAAAAAGGAGGTATGCTGCCAGGGTGCCGGGAAGGGTTAAGCCCGCAGGGAAGGACTCATGCCAATGGAAACAGGCGAAAGGCTATGACTGATTATCCGAGACTCGCATACCTTCGTATGACGAACCGGGGACAATCCCGGCGGATTTATCGGTTCTTGTGGGGAAAGTGCGCACACTCTGCAGAGTTAAATCTATTCGAATAGCCGCGTCCGCGGTCATGGATGGTTGAAATGGTTGTTGCTTAGCACTGATGAGTTTTGATTTAGAAAAGCTTTACTTGGAAAAATGAAAAGTGTTGGATGTACCGGAAGGGTACGGGAGGACTTGTGTCGACCATATGGAGATGGTCGAGGAAAAATGGAACAAAGTTGGGTGACCTTTCCTAGTGTTTCATGTAGAGGGACTCTTCTTCAACAAAGATATATAGATGTCTTAATCTATCTTTTGAAGTATCTTCTTCAACAAAGATATAGAGATGTCATAGGACTTCCTTAGTGTTCCCATCAACTGAGATGCTGGAATGCTATATCCACAAGAGAAACAATTCTTCCTCTCTTGTCTCTTTTAGTTAGAACTATTCGCACCTTCTTGATGGTTTGCGAGTACAATTCTAAATGTACTCACGGCTTTGTCCCTGGCTATTAACTTGGCCAGACTATGAGGAGGACTATGAAGATGACGGAGGCTACCAAGACGACTATGCGATCTAGGACGTTCTCCAAGTCAGCTGCCTGTAGGTCTAAGGCATGACTTGGGCCCGACGCCGTTGATGTGTATCCGCTGCCGTGTTTGTGTGAACTTGCCCAAAGTGGCATTTATGTAAGACTGGGTCGTGTGACCCTTTTATTGTAAGACTTATTATTCGGTACTTGTAATGGATGTTGTAATCTGGATATTCAGTTCGGTTATGTGCTCACGGCACACTAATCATGGGATCGTGAGTTGAATGCATAACAGGGTATTTCAGACAGCTAGTCCGGGGTCCCCACACAAAACCTAGCTATATGGCTTTAAAGAAAGCGCTTCTCGGGAGGCAACCCGGAAGTTATTAGGTGTCTTTCTTAATTTTGTGTCTTCAGTATAGTTGCATTCATGTTGCATTGGCACTTTTATATATGCATGATTTCCTATTAGAGTTCGATTGGGACTATTTCAAAAGGTAGAATTGATCATTGATGAAATCATGTGTTGCATATCCTGGTTAAAAAATTTCCTACAGCATATATGCATGCGTTTTTGGATGCTGGACTAATTTTCAGGTCCTTGGTGAATTTTCGGAGAAGAATGAATCATTTTTGAGGCTCCAGGGAGTTTAACGGGCACCGGTATGGGCGCATCTACCCGTACCACCCGCCCGTACCAATCCTACGAAGCAATGAAGAAACCAATAATTTTTCCAGAGAAGTCGCTGTAAGTTTGGCGACTGTCAGTACGGCGGGACGCGGCCGTACCGCACGCCCGTACCGACTTTGCCACACGACGCACAGTTTCAAAGATATTTCCAGTAGGAATAGCTAGTGTCAGTACGGGTGCATATTCCCGTACCACCCGCCCGTACCACGAGGCGACAGAGTGCAATAAGGACAGGTATACCAAAAAAAACTCGATTTTTTTTACAAGCTAAGGTTAGTAGAGTACCTTCTTCATGTTCTATTGCATCTTGTTTTAATGCACTTACCTTCGAAACTTGTGACGCCCCGAAACCGGTACCATGAGGATTCCAGCGATCCCGCCGAAATCCGCATGATATCGATTCTGAGACGCCCTCCGACACGACGTGCGCGACGAATCACACACGTGATGCCAGAGGAATTATCACGAGTGGTTACATTACAACAGGTTTACAATAGAGCCCACAAGAAACATATATTACAACAACAACTACAACGAGTCAAGATACAAATATACAATACAATGATCCGAATCATACAGAAAGTCAAATACGTCCGAGTACGGACAAGATACAAATTGGACTAAGAGTCCTGAAGATAACCAGTGGCGTCTATAACCCTGCCCAGACCAAGCCGGAAGGGTAACCTTGCTAACGTCTTCATCTCGTACCTGTCGAAGTCGGGCCATCCGTTGCCGACAAAAGGGGGAGGAGACAAAAAGAAGAAAGGCGAGGGTAAGTACCATGGCACGTACTTGCGAGACAAGACCAGCTGTGCTCGCTGGTGGGCAATAAAAATTGCCCGGTTATATGTGGAGTTTAGCGGCAGCAAAGCTACTAACCAATAGAGACACGCGACAACATTCGTCTAACAGAGAAGGTGAGAGAGCGCATAAGCTAGCAGTTCTATACTATGCAAACATAATCCATCCGATGCATTCCCCCTTCACAAGGAAGAAGTACTAACAAGGGCACACACGCTATTGACAAGTTTTATTAGGTAACCATTGTAGTAATGCTAAATTACTATGCAAGTTATTAGCAAGTTATTAACAGCAACATAAAGGTGTAAGTTGTTCTATGATCGAGTTAAACAGCTCCAAGTCGTCCATAACCGCGGACACGGCTTATCGATAAGATGTACACCCTGAAGGGGTTGCCCAAATGTAACCATACGCATGCTCAACCCACTTACGACAGGTGGATGTCTCACAACAAGACCGTTCCCAGTTCAACAAGAAAGTCTAGGGGGCCACCCGACTAAGCTACACGTATCGAAGTTCGGCCGTACTCTGAAACGGACTCAGGGTTTGCGTTAATGGCTAGGCGTGCAAACCACACTCTTCACTAAACGTTCCACGGGGTACAGTACAGAATATAAACACCCGAAGGCAACAAGAAGTAAACACCCGAAGGCAACAGTATATAAACATGTATGCGCCAAATAAAACCAAGGTTGTGGCCCCCTTTTCAACTGACTTGAGAAAAGGTAATGGGTGAGGGGGGTCCCGATAATCGTCCCCACGTACGGGTAGAGCGCTCAATCTCGGAACAGATAACAAAAACTCGGGTCCTAGGGGACATTAGCGAGACAAAGATCCGATGCTTTCGTAAAGGGGCTCACAGATGCCACTGCTTACAATTTTAGTTGTTAACAATAAAGTAAAGCATGTGTATATCCAACAACTGATGTAGCATGTGATAACTTCCCAACAAACCCAACTGATATATAGAGATAACAGCAGATCCCTAAACATGCGCTACGACTCACAAGGCTCAACCAACAAGCAACGGCGATAGGTAGCGGATATTTAACACGGCTCATATGGTAACAGTGGAATAGGACACGTGACACAACAGAATCGCAATATATGGATAGCAGGAGATCAACGAGACGAAAAACTGTAAAATAGGTGAAGGAGGTGGGCTCGCTTGTGAAAAGCTGCAGGAGAACTTGTCGGAGAACTCGTCGTATCTCACATCATCACTTCGTGATCCCATCCGGGAAGAAGCAAATGCTGGAACAAACAATGAGTGCAAGTCTTACTACTACGGATAAAGAAGATCCAGCATGATCAAGATGATATGCATGACATGGCAGCGATGATGCAAGGCAACTTATCCAAATTAATCGGACTCGGAACCCCGGACAAACAAATTAAGGTTGGAGTTGCATTTCTACCGGCAAATTTAAGGGTTGATTAGCATGGCACGACAAGACAGGGGTGAGCTACTTCAATATTAAATGGATCGGGGAAACCTTAGTCGGTGTCCAAAATACTCCGGTGTGGCAATTAGGGTGAACATGCACGACATGATGCGAGATGCAAACATGCATATGGATGGCATATTCATGTTGAGCACATTTTTCTGATCAATTTTCATATAGAAAACATTTTCATTAGAATTACCAATTAAAAGATATTAACAGATTAGGTTTTTCATTAATTAAATTAGAAAACAGATTTATTTTAAAAGGGAAAGGACCCAGAAACCATTTTGGAAAACAGGGGAGGACTGCGGGTTACTTATGAAAAGGTGCAGGGGGTTATCATGCAAAGAGCAGACACAGGGACGCCGGGTTGAGAAAGATAAACATGCAGGGGGGTTTTTCGCAAAAGAAACTGGATCTGGATCAGAAGAACTTTTCTCACCCAGGAGAGATGTACCCCGCGTGCCAGGTGGGCCCAGTGTCGACGTGGAGGCCACGCTGGCAAACCATGTCCGCGCGCGAGCGGACGGTGATCACCGCGGGTCGGCGTCGAAGCTCACCGGCGTTGCAGAGGGCTCCCGGATGCGCGCGTGGGCGCGTTTGGCATCTCTCATTGGCACGAACCAGAAGGAGGCGGCGTCGTCGAAGGGGAACCACCGGAGGGTCGCCAGCATCGAGGGATCTGCGGTGGAAGACGTCGGTCACCACGGCACGGAGTCAAAACTGGACGGAAAGATGAGTATAAGGTGTCCAGGGGGTGCGCAGAATTGCCCTGAAGCTCAACCTGTGCTCAGAACGGGCAGATGATGACGACGGTCGCCGGTATTGACGGTTTTTCCCGCCGGAGTTGGAGAAGAAACGGCGAGCTCTTACTCGATTTAGCGAACCCCGCGTCGATTCCTTGGAGGTAGATGACGAGGGTGATGAGGCGCGTCGAACGGAGGTCTTGGATGGTCTCGGGGTGGTCGGGAACGTCGGGGCGCCGGCGAACTGGCGGTGGTGGTTCTCGGTAGCCAAAGAAAAATGAGACGAGATTAAGGAGAAGATGGCGGCGCGAGGGAGGAGATGGTCTAGGGTTTCCAGGAGGCGATGGGAGAGGCTTTAAAGGGGGGAAGGGAGCAGGTGGTGGTGCGGGACAGCGATGAGGGAGGACCACGGCTTCACGCCATTCTCGTGGAGGAGGAAGGCGACAAGGGGCGACGTGGAGGGGATTCTTTTCCTGGCGAAGGGGTACAGGCCGAAAGGAGCCAAGGTGGGCTGGGCCTTGCTGGGCTTGGTGGCCTGCTCCGGAAGAAGAGGGAGAGAGGCCAGGGGAGAAAGAGAGGACCCGGGAAGGGTGAGGGTTTTTCTCCTTTTGAAACTTTTCGCTTTTTCTTTTCAAAACTGATTTTACACACTGTTTTGAATTTGAAACTAAGGTGAGAATGAGACTCAAAGTAGTTTTTCAAATAGTTAATTTATTTGTAATCAAATCAAAACACATTTTTAATCCAAAATTAATTGTTGAAAAGGCTTAATTATAAAATAGGGAATAAAAGAGAGGGGTTAGGGTTTATTATAAACCATATGAGAAGGAGAGAAAAGGGTTTTATTTAAAGGAAAGACAAGGGAGGGTTTTATAAAATAATAATTTTATTTAATAAAAACATGGATGATATGATGCTTATGTCATGGTGATGCACAAAAGAAAAAGGCGAAAACAAATCTAATAGAGGGTATATCCGGGGCCGTTACAAAACTCCCCAGCCTATAATTCTCTGTAGTGTTTCATGTCTCTTTTTGTTTCTTTTTGTTTTCACGGTTGGGTGAATGAACTCCGTTCATACACCGAACCGTTTGCTTTTTACTTCGTGTGTTATTTTTGCAGGACTTGAACCTTGTGTGGAAACATTGACGGTGTGTGCCAACCATTCAAACGCCCACACTGGGCACTTGGTTGCTTCAACTCAACGCTTCAACAACAAGTGTATAGTAAAACCTTCCAACTTGAACCTTACTAAGGAAGGAAATCACCATGCCATATCAAAGAAGGTTCATTGAAGCAAAGATTCTTGTCCAATGAAAGAGAGGTTATTGGCACCGCAACGGTAAAAGTGCATCACCCTTGCTTTAATCAAGCTTGGGGAGGTAACCACTTCTCACACTCTCTTTTGAAAACTGCATTTTCTCTTTTCTTTTGGTGATCTATTTAAGTTTGGATCTTACAAGATCCTATCTTGGGGAAGTTAATTTAGCATGTGTAGGACCATGTGCAATGCTCTCATTCAATAAAATTTTGAACAAGCATGTATCCCACTGTTTTTGATTGACTTGCTTGAGTAAGTTATGTTTTGTACTTATATAAGGGATGCACTTTCTTTTTGTTAATCTCCATAAGAGCTGAGTTAGAGCTTTGATGCACTATGTTCAAATCTTTATCCAGCTTGAGAAAAATATTGTGATCCTCTAGAATACATTGCCATGATTTCTACACTCGAGAATATCAAATACGATAAGAAAAAGTTTTTAATGATGACTTATGTAATGTTCAAACTGTCTTAAGAGTTTAACCATGAAGATATTTAACCCCGTACATATGATGATAGATTTGATAGCACTATTAATAGGAGTTGTTTGATAGAATTGAAACTTAGTGGTAACTGAGACACATGCCAAGATGTAAGGTTGTGAATAAATATGAGATATTGCTTTACGCGTGTCAACATATAAATTAATGTATGATATTGCTTTACGTGTGTCAACATGACTATTGTGCACACTCTTGGGATGCTGGCAACTCCACTGAGCCCATGATTGTCGCAATCCTTACTAAAAGGTCATTCATGACTTGTGCTCGAAAACTGTCAAAGGAATCCAAAAGTATCACTTCTCGAGTCTTGGCATGGACTCGCTACTATTAGATGAACTAGCATGGTGGCCCGCACAAATGTGCGGGCAACATCTTAAATATTTACTACTTATTTCCAACAAAAATGCTCTCAGATTTTATTTGTCTCCCAGATTGTAGCTAACTTTTAGCATCTCAGACAAAACTTAAATATTATGAGAATTGTTATTTACAAGCAAACTACAATTCTATTTAAAGCTTTAGCTCATGGTAAATAATAACATACTTGTTTAGTTTCTTTACTTGAATATTCCATCCCACACTTTTCTTTACGTGCAAAAACGCAGCTCACTTTAATACTTTCTACTAATTAATAAAATTTCTTCAAGTTGACTTCAGCAGAAGATTAGTATTGTATCACAGATATTTTTGAATAACATCCGAGATTTTGTTTCAGAATCATCATGCTCTAGCAGTGTGGATGCATATATGTTGGCGAAAAGTCTCTCTGCTACCTTGTTAAATATCACAAATATAGGTACAAAGTACAAACACTTGAATACAATTCAGTGCAGATCGACCATTCCGTTCATTGATCCATATTTTCTGCTATTCAATCACATGACTTGCGAATAAATTTATCAGTATGTTTCTTTCTCAAGCAAAACAACATGTTTTATTGTCCTATGAATGATTACCTTCTAATAAAAATTGTACCTTATATGTTTTATCTAAAACACACTTCTACTCTTCATCACCATAGAGCTATGTCTGCAATATATTTATAAACGGTTCGATTAATCTAACACAATGAACATATATCTTAGACTTTTATGCACAAACGTGGTTCCAAATGTGTTAATAGTATAATCTTAATAGACAAGCAGATCTAATTATGAGTACCATTGTATTATTTATTTTTATTTGGTATTTGCAGAAAATGAAATGTAGGATTGATTGAAGAACTGAAGAAGCAAAACACATAATTATAATTATTATTTTATTTAAAAATATAATAGTTTTGTAGAGAGAAGATAATCGACCTGAACTCCGTAGTGGTAGATGTCCACAAACCTGCCCATGATGCACATATCTTTTTCTTCGCTACATATTGATTAGTTATTAGTCTGCTCAACTTGAAATTAGTATACCAAAACTGCATGTGACATATGCAAGTTTCTACATATCATCGTATATGCAGTACTCATGCTGTTAAATTATTGGTATCATGTAGTATGAAAAAAAGATAAATCAAGAAATTACAAATCTGGAGACTATATGTTGTAGTGCACGAAGACAAAGAAATAGAAAGAAATCATATATATTATCAATACCTAGCACTTATGCTCGATGCAGGAAGCAAGGTTTCTTGCCCGGTGTGCATGGACAAATGAAGATCGTGCAGAACTCCTGATGCATGGTGAGCTGACTTGTTTTTTGCTGCATAATTATTTTATTGAAAATATAATATTTTTTTATAGAGAAGATAGTCGACATGAACTCCGTAGTGTGGGAGACGTCCACAAACCTGACCATGATGATATATCTTTATCTTCGCTACATATCGATTAGTTATTAGTCTGCTGAACTTGAAATTAGTATACCAAAACTGCATGTGGCATATGCAAGTATCTACAGTACATATCATTGCATATGCAGTACTCGCGCTGTTAAATTATTGGTATTATCATGTATGTGTGAAAAAAAGATAAATCGAGAAATTACAAATCTGGAGACTATATGTTGTAGGGCATCTAAAAGAAGACAAAGAAATAGAAATAAATCATATATATTACCCATACCTAGCTTTGATACTCGATGATGCAGGAAGCAAGGTTTTGCTGCATGGCTAAACACTAGTGGAAAACAGGGCTTTCGTGGAAGCCTTTTGTCGCGGGCGCGTCTGGACCCGCGACAAATGGCCTGGCCACGTCGCCCTGAAATCCTTTGGAGCGGTCTGGGCCTTTTGTCGCGGCCTTTTGTCGCGGCCTTTTGTCGCGGGCCGTACCACGACCCGCGACAAAAGGGGTCTGAGGCTTGGCGCCGCCTGCTGGCACCCCTTTTGTCGCAGGTCGTGGTACGGCCCGCGACAAAAGGTCCAGGCCTATATATATACACACAGCCAGCGCCCCCCTCCACCTCCCTACATTTTTGTCCTTGGTGGTGAAAGGTGGAGGTTTATGCCTAGCTCTTTTTTTCTTCATGTGCACAAGAGGTGTTTGATGAAATGTTTGTGAGGAATGCCACTTGATTTTATTTGATAAGATTTCTCCTCTTTTTGATCCTAAAAGGTTAGCAACTATTTTCTCGTATACATAGTCCGTACAATACTAATTTTAGCAAGGTGATTGCATCTGATACATAATTGTACTTATGATGCAGATGAGTCATCCATGGATGTACGGTAACCGATGTGCTCCCGCTTTCAGAGAGGGCGTGAATTCTTTCCTACTTGTGGCCGAGGCCAACAAGTCGAAGCAAGGTTTTATGTGCTGTCCATGTCTGAAATGTAAGAATGAGAAGGATTACTCTTGCTCAAGAGACATTAAGAGCCACCTGCTTCGGTTCGGATTCATGTCCAGCTATAATGTTTGGACCAAGCACGGAGAAGAAGGGGTTATGATGGAAGACGGCGATGAAGAAGAAGATAACAATGACAAGTACCGATCTATGTTCTCTGAATGCGATGATACCGCAATGGAAGACAATGAAGAAGAAGGAGGTGAAGAACGGGCACCAGATGATCCTATTGATGATGATCTTCGTCGGGCCATTTCTGATGCAAGGAGAGACTGTGGCACAGATAAGGAGAGGTTGCAGTTCGACAAGATGTTAGAGGACCACCACAAATTGTTGTACCCAGGTTGTGAAGATGGGCAGAGAAAGCTGGGTAGCGTATTGGAATTGCTGAAATGGAAGGCAGAGGCCGGTGTGACTGACTCGGGATTTGAAAAATTGCTGATAATATTAAAGAAGCTGCTTCCAAGAAATAACGAATTGCCCGCCGGTACGTATGAAGCAAAGAAGCTTGTCTGCCCTCTAGGATTAGATGTGCAGAAGATACATGCATGCATTAATGACTGTATCCTCTACCGCGGTGAGAAGTACGAGAATTTGAATAAATGTCCAATATGCGGTGCATTGCGGTATAAGATCAGAAGAGATGACCCTGGTGATGTTGAGGGGGAGCCACCCAGGAAGAGGGTTCCTGCGAAAGTGATGTGGTATGCTCCCATAATACCACGGTTGAAAAGTTTGTTCAGAAACAAAGAGCATGCCAAGTTGTTGCGATGGCACATGGAAGAACGTAAGAAAGACGCGATGTTGAGGCACCCCGCTGATGGTCGACAGTGGAGAAACATCGGGAGAGAGTTCCCGGATTTTGCAGGTGAGACAAGAAACTTATGGATTGGTCTAAGTACAGATGGCATGAATCCTTTTGGGGAGCAGAGCTGCAGTCACAGCACCTGGCCCGTGACTCTATGTATATACAACCTTCCTCCTTGGTTGTGCATGAAGCGGAAGTTCATTATGATGCCAGTGCTTATCCAAGGCCCAAAGCAACCCGGCAACGACATTGATGTGTACCTAAGGCCATTAGTTGATGAACTTTTGGAGTTGTGGGCCGAACCAGGTGTACGTGTGTGGGATGAGCACACCAAGCAAGAATTTGACCTACGAGCGTTGCTATTCGTAACCATCAATGATTGGCCTGCTCTTAGTAACATTTCAGGACAGACGAACAAGGGATACAATGCATGCACACACTGTTTAGATGAGACTGAAAGTAAATATTTGGGAAAAAGTAGGAAAAATATGTACCCGTACAATCGCCGTTTCCTTCCGCGCAAGCATGCCTTAAGGAAAAAAGGCAAGCATTTCAATGGCGAGGCAGAACAACGTCCGAAGCCTGTCCCCCGTAGTGGTGCTGATGTATTTAACATGGTCAATGATTTAAATGTTATCTTTGGAAAGGGTCCAGGCAGTCGACCTGTTCCGAAAGACGCTGACGGACACACGCCCATGTGGAAGAAGAAATCTATTTTTTGGGAGCTAGAATATTGGAAAGTCCTGGAAGTCCGCTCTGCAATCGACGTGATGCACCTGACGAAGAATCTTGTTGTGAATATTCTAGGTTTTCTGGGTGTGTATGGGAAGACAAAAGATACAACAGAAGCACGGGAGGACCAGGAACATCATAAAGGACGAGACGGCAATCATCCAGGGAAGTTTGAAGGGTCTGCCAGCTACGCTCTTACGAAACAAGAGAAGGAAATATTTTTTGAAGCCCTATTTAGTATCAAGGTTCCGTCTGGTTTCTCGTCGAATATAAAGGGAATAGTAAATATGAAGGAGAAAAAAATTCCAGAACCTAAAGTCCCATGACTGCCACGTGCTTATGACACAATTGCTTCCGGTTGCATTGAGGGGACTTCTACCAGAAAATGTTCAACTAGCCATTGTGAAGATATGTGCATTCCTCAACGCAATTTCTCAGAAGGTAATGGATCCATAAACTTTGTCAGGGTTACAGGTTGATGTGTTCGAATGTCTTGTCAGCTTCGAGTTGTTGTTCCCACCATCCTTCTTCAATATTATGACGCACCTCCTCGTTCACCTAGTTGAAGAGATTAGAATTCTCGGTCCTGTATTTCTACACAATATGTTCCCCTTCGAGAGGTTCATGGGAGTCTTAAAGAAATATGTTCATAACCGCGCTAGGCCGGAAGGAAGTATCTCAAAGGGCTACGGAACTGAGGAGGTCATTGAGTTTTGTGTTGACTTTCTTCCTGACCTTAAGCCGATTGGTGTTCCTGAATCTCGGTATGAGGGGAGGCTGACCGGAAAAGGCACACTAGGAAGGAAAGCAACGGTGTGCAGGGACAAGATTTCTTTCAATCAAGCACACTACACAGTTCTATACAATTCCGGCTTGGTTGCTCCGTACATCGAGAAACACAAGAATGTTTTACGAGAAATAAACCCGGGTCCTTGATTACACGTCAACACATGAATACCTTCGGCAGTTGGTTGCAAAGACATCTCATGAGTGACACCACTGTTGGAGAGCAGCTGTACTTGTTGGCCAGGTTACCATCTTCAAACATATGTACATTCCAAGGGTACGAGATAAATGAGAATACATTTTACACGATCGACCAAGATAAAAAGAGCACCAACCAAAACAGTGGTGTCCGCTTCGATGCAAAAGACGAGAATGGGCAGACCACCACATATTATGGGTACATAGAGGAGATATGGGAACTTGACTATGGACCCACTTTTAAGGTCCCTTTGTTTCGGTGCAAATGGGTGAAGCTCAGCGGTGTACAGGTAGACGATAAGTACGGTATGACAACAAGTGGATCTCAACAATCTTGCGTACATGGACGAGCCATTCGTCCTAGCCAACGAGGTGGCTCAAGTTTTCTACGTGAAGGACATGTCTAGCAAATCGAGAAAAAGAAATCAACAAAAGAATACAACAACCGAGGAGCCAAAGCGCCACATAGTTCTTTCGGGGGAAAGAAACATCGTGGGAGTGGATGACAAGACAGACATGTCAGAAGATTATAATAAGTTTAAAGAAATTCCGCCCTTCATAGTGAAAATTGACACAAGCATCTTGCTAAATGATGAAGATTCTCCATGGCTACGGCGTAGAAGAAAATCACAGCACTAGATGGCGATGTTGGCGATATTTAAACCTCTAATGTAATAATGTATTCTTCATATGTAGTTCCCAAGACAATCTCTACATTTATGTAATAATGAGAACCCTTTCCCCAACACTGTTAGAGGAGATGGAGTCTTTCACGGGCTTGCAGGGAAATTTTTCCGAGGCGCAACTTCCGAAGACGCCGTAGGGCATCGTGCGCTACATGCTTTATCTCATCGAGCAGTGCGTCCACCCACGCGTCCTTATCATGCCGACAACTTTAGTCCCGGTTGCACCCACCAACCGGGACTAAAGGTTACCGACACCCCCCGGATAAGGCCCTCCTAGATAAGCCTCCCCCAGATAAGGCCCTCCTAGATAAGCCTCCCGCAGATAAGGCCCCCTATCTTTTGTCCCGGTTTGAGCCCCTACCCGGGATGAAAGTTTCCCGCGCCACTGCGTTCCCATCTTCCCGCCATTTTTTCACTATATATATGTAGGCCTGGCCTCCATTTACATATCACATCTAGACTCATATCTGCAAACCTCATCACTCTCTCCCATGGCTTCCATCGTATCTCTAACACCCCGGGAGGCGGAGGCGCTTTGTGCCTCGAACTACCCCTGCCCGCCGGGCTACCGCGTCCCGACCGGCTGGTTGCTGAGCGTCGGAGGCGTACCGGTCCCTCCTATCCCTCTAGGTGTGGCGCGCGAGATGGCCATCACGAAGCACTACTACTTCGAGCTCACGCCAGAGCAGTGGAGGAATCCCAAGTGGCATCCCGACTACAGCCCGACTTGGGACAGCTTCTTCATCAATCGGCGTGAGAGTGCGCTTGCCAGGTACGAGGAGGACGGCCCGCCTCGTTCGAACTTCAACTAGGCCGGCCATCGGCTGTGGTGGCGCGGCCGGACTCTCCAGAGCGTCATGGCCTACCGTGGCCCCCACCTGCGCTAACCTCAGTCCCAGCCCACGCGTGCTCACCCGCCGAGGTTCGACTACCGCGACCCCGATGCCAGCGACGATGACGTCTGCGACTACGATGACTACAGTGGTGACGTTTATAGGGCTAGGCACGACTATGACTGAATGACTCCAACATTCGAATCTGGCCATCTATCTTAATTTTCAGTTGAGCTCTGTACTTTAATTCCAGTTCAATCGTAATAAAATTTTATTCCCGCCCTTTTCCTTTGCCGATAGGTACAAAGACTCGCTTTTTGATGAACTCATGGCACATTTCACTTTGCCAGAATTGGGATCGGAGACTGAGATGGACAAGCAGAAGGCGCTAGTGAAGAAATGGGCTCTTCAGAAGATGGGGGAACTTTTCCGGGCGTGGAAGAACCGGTTATGGGCAACTTATAAGGACGAGAAGAAGCCTCCAAAATTCGAAGGCTATCTATCGAAGCAGGAGCATAACTGGGAAGAATTTGTGAAGTACAAGAGCTCAGAGGATGCTGTGGCACTGTCAAAGAACAACAAGAAGAATGCAAGCGAAAAGACACATCACCATCATACGGGGCGAGGGGGCTACCAAGTAGCCATGCCTAAGTGGGACGCACAAGAGGCTGAGATGCAGCGGAATGGGATCATTCCAGAACCCATCCGAGAAAACTGGGACTTGAGGGCTCGAAATTGGTTCCTTGCGCATGGCTGTGAGTATGACATGAAGACAGGGGACCTTGTTCAAAGTGACAGCAAGGTTAAGATACCTAGGGAAAAATGTCTTAAAGTGACGGCAGATATTAAATTGGGAAAATTAAAGTTTGCTCCCGATAGAGAGAAAGACTTGCTGACGCTTGTCCTCGGTAATCCTGAAAAGGGAGGATGAACAAGAGGCTTCGGCCCAAGTATTCCGTGGTCGCTTGGGTTTCCGGACGACGCGGAGACTTATAGAAGCCGAGCGAGAGCAAAACAACGCCAGCTGGAGGTGCAGAATGACCGGATGGCCGAGTTCCAACGCCAACTTGACCAGCATCAGTGGGAGATTCAGCAGCAGCAGCGGCAGATTAATGAACTTAGAGGACAGCGCGAGCCAGACAATACCGCCGGCATATATCAGCGGTGAAGCAGCAGCGTGGCCGACTTGGAGGCCCCGCCTGGCTACCCCGTGGATGGAATCAAGGAGCAAACACCTTGTTATCTCCATGAGGTGTTCAGGAACATATCTCTTAAGGTGGCGGTCGGCTATGTTTTACCTGCATTAGGACCTGAAGGTGAGCCGGCACTATGGCATGGCAATGAGATTCCAGCAGGCTATGCTCGTGTCGGGGTGGATTCAGTTGTACCGACGTTTGAGTCATTGCAGTTCGAAATCCCGGGAGGTGAAGGTCAGGTTACACTCGGAGACGTACTGGGTGAAATCATTCTTTGGGAGAAGAAAAACATCGGGCTTCCAGGCTGGGTACCCCCTACTAGTCGTCCCAGGTCACCATCACCTCCTCCAAGTGATCGTAGGCCACCATCACCTCCTCCGACTAGTCACATGTCGCCACCATCACCCCATGGGTACGACCACCACATCCCTAGTCAATCTCCATCTCCAGCGCCGCCGCCTGCGCCCACTAAGACTCGGCATGCACCCCAAGCGGAAGCGTTTCAAGAGTCCTGTCCGCAAGCTGTCGCCCCTCCCAACAGTACCAAAGGTTCCTCCCCCCCGTCCTTATGATCTTAGTATCGAGGAAAATGAGGCCGTTGCAAAGAAGGAACTGTATGAACATTTTCATAAGGAAAAACCCCCAGTGCCAGCGCCATACACCGAGAAGCAAAAAGCATATGCTCTTGATTTTCTGAACACATCATCGCAATATGACTTACACGAGAAGAAGGATGACTATACACGCACACTTGTGAGGGTAATTGAGAAGAAGGATACTGCTAAGAAGGATAGTGACATAGGCATCCCAAATGGGCCTGCCGAATATAGTACCCGGGGTTTACTGAAGGCCCACTACCCGAAGAATAAGAAGATTCGAGAGCCCAAGATGTATTTAAGGAAAAGATAGAGTTGTAATAGGAAGTGTTATTTGTAATCTGGCGGGATGAGTTAGAAACCGTCCCGGACTCTGTAAACTTGTATAGCACGAATCCCTCGGCTCCACCTCCTATATAAAGGGGGAGTCGAGGGACGAAGAATCAATCGAACCATTGTCTGCAAATCCTAGTTTTCATAATCGTCGAGTACTTTTCGGCTGAAACCTTCGAGATCTACTTACCCTCTACTTCCAACTAAACCCTAGCCTACAATCCATAGGCATTGACAAGTTGATACCTTGTCAATTGGCGCCGTCTGTGGGAATCGAACCCTTGTCAGATAGTGCTAGCACGGGCAAATCATCAACTACAAGTGTAGCCGGGAAGAAATCAAGTTCAACAAGTGCACCCCTCAAGGCCAAGCAAGCAGCGACAGCAAGCAGAAAAAGAAAGGAAGTTTCCCAGCTCGGAGAACAGACCAAACAATCGATCCCACCTCTCAAAGTGTTAGATGTTCCCTCGGTGTACCAGGGACATGGTGGTATCGATATGGAAGAAACCCTGAAGCTAGTGGCTCAAATGGGCTGTACTGTGGAGGAATTGCTGGGTTCCCAAGATGGTGCACTACCCATTGCTGATATAGCTCCTAAATTTATCTACGGGGCCGACTTGGTCAGCAAAGAGCGGCTGCATCAACTACCAACGCATATGCGGAATTTGCATCAGTGGTACCTTGATGCGTGCAAGGTGGACCAAAGATACATCGTGGCGAATATCCCAGAAGAATATTACTTCCGAAGGGAGGATCTCCATATTGAGATTTTCGAACTCTGGCAGTTATTCAATTTTGAGGCCCTCGACAAATCTCTCATGAGTTGCTATTGCTTGTAAGTTGTTAACTACATATAAGTTCCTGTTCATTCAGTTATTCCTGTTCATTGCATATACTCATTATATCTTATGTGCTCTCTTATGCAGACTGAAGATCAGTGAATGCAGAAGTAATAAGATAATCAATATTGGGTTTGTTGATCCAGATAAAGTACATCATGACACGGTAAGGGATAAACCCGTCGAAACGGGGGGAAACCTACTAAGGTTTATAGGGGAGCAACATTTCTGTGATTCAATACTGTTTCCTTACAACTACAGGTGAGAGTCTTACTGATCTGTTGTGCACATTTAATTTTTCTTACTCGATGTTAAGAGTAATTCATGACGTATATATATATATATATATATATAAACATGTGCAGTTTCCACTGGATTCTGCTAGACATTCAAGTTGATAAGGGAATAGTTGAAGTAAGGGACCCATTGAGTAGAGGCCTAGAAGGGTTCCACGACTTGCAGAAGTTGCTCCAGAGGTAATTTCAATCATTGCCGCGCTTTATCTTTCGTGAGATATCAATTAATTATCCATTCATTCAATCATTATTTTGCCTGGCAGGGTTTGGAAAGTTTTCAAGAAGAATACTGCGGGTAACTTCGCAGAGAAGCTAACATTTACTCCTGTACCGTGCGCCCAGCAGCCACAGGGGACGAATCTATGTGGATACTACGTTTGCGAGTCCATTCGCATGTTAACCACTGAGAAGCACAACGATAATAGATTCAATGTAAGCAATAACATTCACAACTTTAATTTACTATCGTCAATATTTCGTTATCAAGATTGATATAGTCATATTCATCTTATTTTCCTATATAGGTCGACTTCATGCGGGAGAAGCTCCAAACACAAGAACACCTACTAGGAATTACGGAGGAAGTGGCGGGACTTCTGATGAGAGAAGTAATAGACAACAACGGCTTGTTTAGTCCAAATAGGCGCATCAACTGATCTCCATGTAATAGTTTGAATATACGACGGGCTTTAGTCCTGGTAGTCGTGAGCTCCATGTATACGTACGTAAGGGGAATATTTGTTTGCTCGATCTATATATAATGAATGAACGTGTACAGCGTACAAACATATGCAAATTTTATTTTAAAATGAAAAAATGAAATAAAAGGGGGCGGTGGCGGGGGGGGGGGGGGTGCTGCACCCTTCAAACCCTAAAGCAGCAGCTTTCCGCCCGCGCTACGTGGTGGGCCTTTTGTCGCGGGCTGTATTACCACCCGCGACAAAAGGGGGTGTCCCCTGCGCGCCCCGCGGCCGCCACGTGGTGGACCTTATGTCGCGGGTGGTAAGCGACCCGCGACAAAAGGTGGACCTTTTGTCGCGCCTTCGTTGTCACGGCTGGCCGCCCGCGACAAAAGGGTCTTACCGCCCGCGACATTAGGCCTGTTTTCCACTAGTGAAATGACCGGTAATGCTTTGATGGTAGAGAAGTCGCAAGAGTATATGCATGTACATTGCATAGCTGAATGGAGAGATAAATAACTGACAAGAATTGGCTAACCTGGTCGTACTAAATTATATAAGCTAGCAATCAACGTGAACATCCCTGAATATCACGTATGACCAAAGCCCTACACGATTTCATGTTGGCTGCTGATTATACGCTATATAAAAGCTAAACAGATTAGCGCACTCTTAAACTTTGGGGCACTGTAGATGTGCTATTTATCCACTTCTTCATCCGGTCATTGCCCAGCACGTGGCTTTCCTTTTTTTTTTCTCCCATCAATTGCATGGTTAGTTGTTTTGCCTCACTTTTTTTCCTAGACGGACAGGCAACCGGTTACCGGTTGTTGGCCTTCCTCCTCTTTTATTTCCGTGAATAGCTCTCAGATATATCTCGTGCCTTCTGGTTGATTCAGTCAAAGAGGCAGCTGGTCAAAGCGGTGTTCACGTTCCCACAATCTCCATCATCGAACAATTCAAGGGGTCGTTTTGCCCCCTTCTCTCTTCCTTCCATTACCGAAAATCCGCCCCCACGTCGCTGCGCACATCCTTCCCTAGGGCCGGCCCTCTTCTCCCTCTCTAACCGCCGCTCAGAAACGTGATGGGTTTGGCTGCCATGGCCACGGCCTGATGCATCGCCATGCAGTACCGGGAGGAGCAGCGCTAGAGGCATCGCTCCCGCCGCTCATGTGCTTTTGGCCGGTGCCCTCCTCTCCCTCTCTGGTCGTCGTGCACGTACCAGCATCCATGAGGGCCTGACGCCCCCGGGCCGACCTCCTCTGTGGCCGGCCAGGGGCCAGGTGGCGGACAAGGGTGACGGCGAGCTGGCCGCGAAGGATGAACGCACGATTGGAGAGCCGCAGATGATCCGTATGCTCGGATGCAAGCGCCGCGGAGGAGAGTCGCGATCGGCGGCCAAAGGCAAGGGGCGTTACAGCCTTTCCTTCACTAGTATGTGATGGTTCAGTTTGACCAGGATATTTTCCAATATGTGTCGAGGATTAATCTTATGGGGTTCAGTGATTTCTGTTTGCAGGCTGCTCCTGCTGTTGATTAATTTGACGACCATGATGTTTCTCTGGTCATCTCTGGGTTGCGGGTCTCCGTGCAAGCTCTCAGATGTTTTGGTCATCGAAGGTCGAGCCCCATATTGCCTGCTGCTACTTATCAGTCAGTTGAGTTGAGCCAAGCTTTGTTCAACTGCAATTATGGATTACAAGGAGATAGTGAGCCAAACAAGAGGCTGATGCATTTTTACAGATTATTCGAGATACTGCAGCAGTGTTAGTTCAAAGTTTTGGGGTATTGATACAGTGTTGAGAATTCCTTTTCCGTTGCCCGGTGAACGTGTAGGAGGAGAACCTCGAGCCGGAGATGGAGATGGAGGAGGAGAGAGAAAAAGCGGATGATATGGAGAGGTCGGGAGGATGGCGGCACCAAGGGCGACAGGCAGCACGAGGTGACGGCAGCAATGGGGACGCCTATTTTCTACTTTGGTCGTGAATCCTCAACCCCTGTCTCTTTTGTAAGTTTAGTAGCTACTAGGTACCTACCCCTCAGCTTATTTATTTCTCGCTAATTGATTCTCCTGTGATTTTTCACAGATCTATTTCTGCTGTAACTGAGTTCCTCATGCGTACACTGAATTTTTCACAATGCACCTGTCGAGATTGATGTGTCCTTGCAGAAAGAAGTGTGGTATTATTATCACTGGGGAAATAGACATTCTTTGAATTTTGCTTGAGGTTTCCGATGGTTTATGGTGTTTCAGTTTAATAAGTGTGCTTCCATATTGTCTGAACAAACCATTTCTTCCAAATAAAAGGTTTCCATGGGAGCTTCATTATTAGGACCATGTCTTCCAAATAAAAGGTTTCCATGAGAGCTTCATTATTAGCAAGCTAAATTAGTATGAGCTTTTGTCAACTGTAGGTATTAAGATTGAAGTGGACAAATGGAGGGTACCGAAGATGGACCTATAACTAGGAGGCTCTTCCAGTTCTGCCATGGAACGGATGGGTGGGAGCACGCACCCTCCAAGGTGGGATAGCTACAGACAGACAAGGAGCACAAGCACTTTAAAAGGTACGAATATCATGCAGGTTCAGTTTGAGTTTGTACAATTTAATCTGTGCATAACTTAGTTGTTGTTTCTGCAAGAGCAGTGCCTCTTGGTCTCAAGACTGAGATTTAATTTGCTCACCGTAGGATATAATTAGTATCACTTATGCTTTACATGATATTGTACGTCAGCCTTCTGTTTTAGTTTCACAAAACATTGGCCAGGCTCCCCAATCTTCTTATCACGCACTTGATTCTTTATATATCTCTTATTTTGAGACGGTGGGTGTTGTGTCATCTACTCCTATTTAGCTTGACTTAAGCAATGTACTGTGTGTATGCACAGGCTCCATAGATTTTTCTTTTGAATTTCTGTGTGAAATTGATGCCTTTGTGTTTAGCTAGATCAATAATTTGAAATTTGGAGCTTTGAGTGAGACTTGATACAGCCTACAGTTCGGGCGAATGCTTTTTCGACAGAGCCAAGGTATATACTCTTTTATACATTGATTAGGAAAAAATATATGGAACTATAGGCCCTCTAGATGCTCTAATATGATCTAACTGCTTACCTACTTCCGTTAAAACGCACATGCTGGAAGTCTGACCACATAGTGCTAATTGCAGGATATGCATGGTGTTCAGGCGCTTAACTCAAAGAGACTACAGCCGATGGGGTAACTTCTGGGTTTACAACATGCCTACGAGAAATTGAAATCTCGAGTCGCTTGATGCACTTGGTTTACATAGATGAGGCACATGGACAGTGTTTGTTAGAACTAATCTTGTTAATTTGTAGTTCATCGTGTTTATTTATTTGAGTTGTTCATGTTATCGAGATGTCTAGGCGGAAAGCTGCGGCCGTGTGCACTGTAGAGATGTGTTCAGGTGTACAAGGTAATGCTTAGTCGTGTCATCATAGATTAGCTTGGTGTTGTGCATGTATGGCACCAAGTCTGGACGCTGTTAGTTAGTTAGTTGCATGCCTAGTGAGTAGGAGGAGAGTTCCACGTACATGCATGAATTGATTGAGCTAGCTCTTAGAGATAGGATTAGCAGTGGACTTGGTAATCACCCGTTGTGCAGAGAGATAGAGCACGTCTTCCGTTGCGAGGAGAGTGGCCGAATGGTGTGGCCGACGTGGTTGCTTGTTCCTATCTTCTGGCTAGTGGAGATAAGCATTCGTGGGCTTGCTGAGTGTATGTACGTAGCACTATTTATAGGCATTGTAACCAGCTGAGTTCATTGAGTTGAATAAGAGAAAAAAGGCACGAAGGTGCGGTGCCAGAAAAAGTCTCTGTGTGTTCTTCTCCAATGTGTATATGTGTGTGTTGATCCTTGGGCAAATTCTGTCATTTGGTATCAGAGCCAGCTGCGAGGTTCGTGTCTTCATCGCCGTCAAGCTGCGTCACGAGCGAAGGAGGAAGATGTGCTGCCCGGTAAGTCACGTCGCCGACAGCAAGGAGTTGATGGCCATGACGCAGAGGCCATCGCCATGATGAGTTCGCCGTTCATGTCCGAGTCGTCGACAAGGTGCGGCATCGACGATAACATGAAGACGAGTCACCGGCGAGCTGCGTCACCGGTGGCGAACATGGAGGCGAGCCACCGGCGAGGTGCGGCACCGGCGGCGAACATGCGGCAGCGAGTGTGTCATGATGGCATGCTCGCGGTGAAGGAGTAGGAGGTGTGTCTCTCGCCGAGGCCAACAGAGATGGTGACAAATCGGTGTGAGAAGTTGGCAATGGCGGCCATCTACGTGTTGCACTGACGACATCGACAGCCATGGCTTCAAGAGAGGAATAAGTAACAACAATATTAGGGAGGTGATTGTTAGAACTAATCTTGTTAATTTGTAGTTCATCGTGTTTATTTATTTGAGTTGTTCATGTTATCGAGATGTCTAGGCGGAAAGCTGCGGCCGTGTGCACTGTAGAGATGTGTTCAGGTGTACAAGGTAATGCTTAGTCGTGTCATCATAGATTAGCTTGGTGTTGTGCATGTATGGCACCAAGTCTGGACGCTGTTAGTTAGTTAGTTGCATGCCTAGTGAGTAGGAGGAGAGTTCCACGTACATGCATGAATTGATTGAGCTAGCTCTTAGAGATAGGATTAGCAGTGGACTTGGTAATCACCCGTTGTGCAGAGAGATAGAGCACGTCTTCCGTTGCGAGGAGAGTGGCCGAATGGTGTGGCCGACGTGGTTGCTTGTTCCTATCTTCTGGCTAGTGGAGATAAGCATTCGTGGGCTTGCTGAGTGTATGTACGTAGCACTATTTATAGGCATTGTAACCAGCTGAGTTCATTGAGTTGAATAAGAGAAAAAAGGCACGAAGGTGCGGTGCCAGAAAAAGTCTCTGTGTGTTCTTCTCCAATGTGTATATGTGTGTGTTGATCCTTGGGCAAATTCTGTCATTGTTAAGTTCTGTGTACATTTCTAAGCAGCGGCCTCGGAACTACCTTCTCTGCGTGTGTTTGGTTCATGGACAATTGTGGATGGGATGGATGGTCCAGATTTTTGTGGATGGGATTGGATGATCCTTGTTTTTGTTTGGTTCGAAGGATTGAGGGATGGGATGAGAAGTGTTTTATCTTAGCATATTTAATAGGAGTTTGTTAACACGTTAATAGGAGATCCGCTGTGGCCGGCGTCGTTGTTGTCATGTCGTGACGCCGCCACAGCCTCCCCATTGTCCAGATGGCCCAAGCTAGATCTCCGCTGTGTCTTCTTCTTTCTTCCATTGAACTGAATCGAGCCGAGACGCCACCATTTGTCGCCATGGCAGTCGTCTTCCTCCACTCCGGCCGCCGCTCGCCGCGTTCAATTCCGTGGATGCCACGCCCCTTCCGGCCTACCCGACAACTCCATCAACATCATGGTTATCCTCCGATCCTTCCAGATCTCTCCCCGTCCTCCCTCGTGCTCTGTGGCGAGGTACTGTGGTGCGCCGCCGCCGTCAGCTCGGGCTAGTCGCCGGCAAGGTTTCCGGCAGCTCTAGATCCTCGCGTCGTTGCGTGCAGGGAGGGGCACTTGCTTGGGCGAGCCACGAGGCGTGGTCGGGCGAGCAAGGTGAGGTGCTCGCGCGTGAGGCACCTGGCGGCGGCTCGTCGTGGCTTTGGCCGACGAGGAATTATTAGCGGGGAGGGAGAGAGATTAGGAGCGGTCCACAAATTGGAAAAACATGGATGAGGAGGTCCGGCCAATTTAGAGGGATCACTTGGGTCAGCATCTTTGGGGAATATTCTATTAGGTGGATGGTACCATCCCTCTTGATTTACAACCAAACACATACAAAATTAGGACCATCCCATCCCATCCCTCATTTTGTCACGAACCAAACGCACGCTAAATGTCTGATGGGTGCTCTGTATTCAGCTGCCTATCTGGGATGGACAGTTGTATAAAAAAAACTTAGCTTTTCTGTTTCATCTTTTTAATGCTGCTTTCCGTCGCTATTGAAAGTACATGTGATGGCATCTATGTTATTCTCCAGTTACCAGTTACGATACTAACGAATACTTTAACTAGAATGAGCAAACTGACAACACGTTTGGAAGAATTATAGCTGGTTTCTCCTTCTGACCATTCCACTCTGATTTCCTAAGCACCATGATTTTCATTGAAATCTACGTAATCGCTACAACGAATTGAGCCAGTGCTCTCCACAGGCTACAGAGATAGGGAACATACCAACGGGCAACAACTGACGGCTGAATCCGTGCCCCCTCTTCCTCATCCTCATGCGGCTGTAACTCCCCGTTTCTCTTTTCCGGCGCACGCTCCTGCTGACGACGCTGCGTGCCACAAATCGACTTCAGCACCAGTTGGCATGCAGAGCTGCTCCGCCACCTGCAAGATGAACCACGAGCTTGCCGCGAGTCCAGATCCGGCACTGTTGCAGCGGCGGCACCGGCGTTCAAGAACAAGGCAGCATAGAGGATGCTGCCCAGCAACCCAGTAGCCGACCGCCGCCACCACTGTCGCCGGTGCCCCCTCCTACGCCTCCGGCCCGCACGAGAAATTGGCACCATTTTTTCCTTTTGCTAGAGTACCCAATTTCCTTTTCTCTTCTTTTTTTATCCCATTTTCACCTCTTCTTTTGTCTAAAACAGCAAATGCTACTACAGTTAGCTAGCTACGTGTGAGCCTTTGATGCCACGGCCTGTCTAGGTAGCCATCACACATGCCAACAAGCAAATCCATCGGTGAAGCCGCCTACTAAGATAAAACAATACCAATTAATCCATTAATTAATACATCTTAGAAAAATTAATCCATTAATCGCCTCGCTCATCAAAACCCTAGGCCATGCACACACATCAGATGCAATCAACAAAACTCTAAAAAGAGGCGCCCATATCCCAAACCTGGAAATGACTAATACAAGGAATCGCAAGGTATAAAGCTTAGAGACAAGGCACCAAACAAACGACAACAATAACAACTGAAAATACAGCAACCATGCAACACTACAAGCTTCAGAACATACATCGAAAGCAAAAGTCACAACAAGGTAGAATACAACTGCACCTCACAGACTCTCTATGCTTAGGGTGCGAAGGAATATAAGGTTGTCTAATCATGCATTATCAAAGGAGGAGCAGGCTGGTTCGGAAAATTTGCACAATGGTTCTTGACGTGGGTGATGGAGAGGTGCTCATGGATACACAAGAAGGAGAGGCTACCCCATCTTGGATTTTTTTGCCACCTGATACGGCTTTGCAGGTACAACATCACGAGTGTTTCATTCTACGTCCACTAACTCTTAATTTTGATCTTTACATAGCTATAGTTCAGTCACAATACTTCATGAACTGTTAAATGTTGCTAACTAATTACGCAACCCACGACATCTTTCACACTTCTACCTACTATAACACATCAATTTTACATAATCATTTAGCCGATCATCACCTCAACATATGTAGCACCACGGGCGCGGCGTGCCGCCGCGCCTATGCCTCCTAGTCTTCTCTTTAGAGAACGTCAAATCTTCCAATCTTTATCTTGGCGATGATGGCGCTTCTTATCGATCAAGAACCCTGCAGGGCGAAGATAAGAATCGGCTTCATCGACAAGAGTAATTTCTGCCTGCCGGAACATGGCAGTATTTCTCGATTGGCAGCATAACCTGCATGTCCTTACACATGCCGAGGCATCAACCCAGCAAATAGCTCGGCAGCTAGCATGGGACGTCTGAAGTACAGAAAATACATCTTGATACTCCTGGCCAGCCTCTATCAACCGGCAACAAAAGGATTACCTACAGGCGAAAATTACTCTGTCGTGAAGTGTTACTGTCGCTGCAGTTGCGGCGGCCGCCAATGGCATCACATCCGATCTTGTCGCTGTCGTAGCATCATCTCCTATCCCGTCCTTGCCTCCTGTGGGTGCAGTTGCGGCGGCCGCTGGTGGCGTCAATTCCGATCTTGTCCTTTCCCTGGCATCAGTGCATCACCTCCGATCCTTTCTTTGCCGCGTGTGTATATGCATGATGCATCCATGCCTGGTTCTCATGCATCATTGCATATAACAAATCATATGGAATTAGGGCTCCTAGGTTTAGATACGGCGTGACAGTGGAGAAAAAGGAAAACAAAAGAAATCTTGAAGAGGATAACTGATACGTTATTATTGTTGTGTAATGGCAATGGTGGGTAATTTTCACTTAAGTCTAATCTAATGGCTATAGATTTTCGGTCTATCAAATAAATGGCCGGATGTCTCTGATTTTTGTGGGAATTTCTATTAAATTCTTTTTTTTCTGGTTAACCCTTAATGTACTTTTAATATATAATAGATATTCTTGAAAGACAATGAATAGATAGTAAGTGTTTTGATAACCTTGATTTATTGATGTGGGTGTTAATGAAACACTCTGTTGTTATACTTCTTTTGACATGATCTGTTACTCTTAATATACGAACATAAAAAAAAGAGTAATAGGAGGATCACAAGTTTTATTTCAAGGTAGATTTACTTTTGACATTAGGCATAGAAGTTGTAAGTGATCTCTTATGGACCAACACAACTGAATTGGTGTTTCCTTGTATAATTATGTTACATCTTACTTCTAGCTTGGCGAAGTATAGGATATCACCTCATACTTGTGAGTTTTTCTGCCCAAGTTCATTTCTCGCTATTATTCTTTTTCACTTTGTCACTCGAGGGCGAGTAACAGCTAAGCTTGGGGAAGTTGATAGCTTGAAATTTAGCACTATTTTACTGAGATTTTTAAGTATACTATTACTCATATTGTCACTCATTTCATGCTCCAGCTAGATACACCTATGCCTATTTTGCATACTTACGAGATCTTGTTCATTTTCATATGAGCTTCGCATATTTATTAGTTTTAGTAGGATTTTATTATGTTTCCCTTGTATTTGACATGTATTCAGGTGTTATTGCAGATCATGGAAAAAGGAGCAAAAGGGACCAAGAGGGCACAATGTGGAAGAGTTACAGGCACCAGACTTAGCCATATGAGGTGTGGGAAAAGTGATATTTTTCCAACATCTTATATTTAACTCTAATGCTATGGTGTTGTATCCCTCGTCCATACGATTTCAACGAGCCAAAGAACACCCAAATCGGAGTTCTTATGAAGAAATGGCGTCCAGAATACGAAAGAATCCACTAGCTTTGGCAACCATCGGTACGGGCAGAGCCGCCCGTACCGTACGGCCGTACCGGGCTCCGTCGGGTCCATTTCATCAAATGGAACAACATTTGTGAAGGCCCGATGGGCATATTCGGCCCCATGCTCCGTCGGTTCGTGAAACCGACCTCCAGCGCCTATATAAAGAGGGGAGGAGGCAAGGAGAGGCACCACTTCATCATCCACGCCATAGGGGCGGAGCCATGCTGCTCCGCCGCCGTCTCCATAGCCGCCGCCTCCATTACCATCTCCACCAGCATAGAAGAGGAGGAGGAGGAGGAGGAGGAGGCTAGGATCTTGAAGGGCAACGCATCGATCTCCATCATCAACGTCTCCATCACCGATCCCCTTTGTATACTTGGTTGTGATCCGAACCCTATTAGGATTTACACTTGTATGCAATTGTACCTTCATATTCATATTGCTATGATGTTGATCCCCTTCATGTATGAGTAGTTCCTTTGTTCTTGTGGAGATATGGCGAAACCCTAGTAATATTATGATGTGAAATAAAGATGTTTTATACCTTTGATCTATGAATGTGTGTTAGTTCTCTTCTTGATGTTATGTGAAGTGCACCACATAATATTTGTCTTATGGAGAAGGAGGGAACTACCCTTTGAAGTGTGGTAGAGTGAACGGTGGGAAGTGACATTACCGTATCGGCGCTCTAACACATGGATGAGGGGGATAAGGAGGGATTCACTAAGCTCATATCGAGAACCATGGGTAAAACCATTAATAGCAAATAGTCAATATGTGGCTTGCAGAAGACTAGCTGCTGTGGTTATTTAGAGATGCGATGACCGATGGCTTTCTGGGCGCATCTTATTATGGAGCTCTCCCCACACATAGCTTGGCAAACATATAGTTCATTCTTATCATAAGTAATAGCAATACTAGTGGTGGAACCTACACTCCTTGAGAACCCCTCAACCATACCACAAACACACTCTCAACACTCTCTAGCTCTTGGTTACATTAGTTTATTTCTTTGTTCTTATTTACTTTAGCTATCAACACAAACAACTTTTAATATACTTTATCTTGAAATTAGAATAACTTACAAGTACCCCCTAGATAATAGTAACAAGGGGCATTAAGACCCTAACCAGTAGCTCCTCGTGGTTCGATACTCTTATTTCGAAACTAGCTACAATCGATCTGTGTTCTTGCAGTTATCAGCAACCACTCGATGTTTTTTACATTGTCTTGCGCTAATTTGACCCTCCTGCCCCTTGATTGGCCCGGACCTGCAGGTCTACCTCGGTGCCTGCCTCCAACCTGGCGATTATAATTGAAGCAGGACGCCTTACAACAGGATAGTATTGGTGCAGCTCCACATCTACCTTAGCGATCAGCTCCAGATCAAGTGTCGGGTAGCGGGCTTGCCCAAAGTCAAAAGCAAGTTCGGCTCCGGCAAGAAGTTGATTCCGCACCAGAGTCCGAACACGGGCAGCGTTCCTGAATTTCGCCATCAAAGCCAGCAAGGTCGAAGGAACGGGGTCAAACGGAAACATGGTTTGCCACACCATGGTCAAGCTTGCATTGTACTTATCAAAAAATCCGTGCTAATGCTCCACCCGATCTTGAAACTTGGCGAAAATTGCAGCCTTTGATCTACTAGTCCAAAGCGTGCCATGCCATTGCGACAAGTCATTCATAGCATCGATCTTCTCGTGCACACGTTTGTTCTCCTCCAGTGCGTTCAAAGCAATGACTGCCGAAGAAGAACAAAATAAGTTCATAAAGGAACAAAGACACCTGAAGAACCCAAAAAGACAACAAACATTGACCACTTACAATTCAAGCTTTCAGTGGCCTTCTGCAGCTCGTCCAATGCGTACTATTCGGCTTCGGTGGCTAATTCGCCCTTCTTCTGCACCACTGCCGCCATGGCATGGATGCCTACCAAATCCTTCTCTATTCGAGATATTTTGCTGCGTAGCTGCTGCACAAGCCCAGACTCATTGCCAACCGCAGAACCCGAAGAACTTTCGGCATATGGAATAACTGAAGCCACCTGCAATGAATCATCGGGCGCGCATATTCAGAAAATCAAAAACAAGATCACGGATTTCAACTCCCATGATTATTTGCTAAGCATACAGTTAGCGCTAGATTAGATACATCCTGGCAATTCATTTAGTGGAATCGATCTACTGGTGCGGGTTGTTCTATGTATCATTCGAGCGTTCCTAAGAAAAACAATTGTTTAATAGAACTTCGGTGGTTCTAGCGTTGTTGACGGAGGGAGTGTGTAGTCGTGTGTCTGGCGGATTTTGCATGCTCTGCTGATGGAGGAGCGAGAACGGCATTCCGCCTTCGCCTCCCGCTAGTGTGTAATCGTCGGTAGGTGGTCGAATCATCTATTTATAATTTTTATTGCTTTTGAGCCTTTTTACTGCCGTTAATGATCATTTATAGATTGGGGAAATTTTCGGAAAAAATAGAAAGAGAGTATTTACTTTTTTTTGAGTTTAAGAGAGTATTTACTTGTTTGAAATAATACAGCTTACTGGAGATGGGACACCCAGACTTTCTTTTATCCTGGGTCCGCCTCTTTTGCCAGGTGGAAGACTGGTGCGGTCGGCGGATTACACACGGAGCTTAATTTTCTGTCGTTATTGGTAACTCTGTGATACATGCTGGTTCTCTAGCTGCCTTCTCTCTCTTGTCAATCGAGCACTGGTGCTCTATCTCTGTTGAATGCCACAGGAATGAGAGCAGCGAGGCAGCAAAATATGGACAGCAGTGGGTGTCGCCGTGTCGGAGGGGCTCCGACGCGCGTGGAGTATGCGTGGATGGCGCGGTCACCAAGGCTGCAGGAACGGCGGCGCTGAGGCGGAAGATGGAGTGCCGGTGGACGGATCCAGTGAGGAGAAATCGATGACCGGAGCAGCACCGATTGCGCAGACGCGGTCGTCTGCTACTCATTTCTGCATATGCAAGGTAAGAATACTTTGCAATTAGATGAGGATGAATTGGGAGGCTTCTTATATTTATCAATAAGATAGCCTGAGGACAGCTCTAATGCTGTCTTTCAGTAGCCATAGCATATATCTGAACAGCTATGTGTTACACTAAGCACATCTTCAAACTGAAATTATCTTGCAAGTAGACATTCAGGTCCTCGTTTTTGTGGTATTTTTCTGCAATATTTTTACTTATAGCTGTTAAAATAAGTATATATTATGGATTTATGATGGAATTTGTAAGTAGAGCGTAGTCTTTATTCCAACCAGATATAACGATAGTATAATTTGTCGACGTTTAGATATACCAATAGCTGAGCTAGAGAAGTGTAATTTTGGGAGATGCGTAGCGCTGGTTGCCCTTCAATCTGTGTAGCTGCTCAACTGGACAAACTTAGATAAATAAAAATAGAAAATTTGGTGTGCATAGAAACAAAACATAGAGAGCACACAGATTGTTTTTCAGGAGTAAGATTAAAATCAGAATGGCCACTATTTTACAGAAATAGTAAAAAAACAACACATTTGATTGAACATGTAGTCAGCAATTTACAATTTACAATGGCCATACACCTTGTCTTTTGATTGAAACAGAGTTCCATCAAATGGAAGATACAACACCATGATACATCATCAGGAAGCTTGTAATTGGTACATAATTGATTGGAGCCTAGCTCTGAAATAAGTAAAAAAAGTGCTCAACAACTGAAGTTGTATTAGCTCATGTTGATATACAAAGGATTCAGCATTTGTAGTTGTAATCCATAGAAATTTGCACCAGATCCCTCAGACACAACAACAACATCTCGACTTGCAACATAGCTGGCATGACATCTACCTCAGCACACCACACGGTGCAATTGTATTTCGTGATTGATATACCACGATCATCTGTACCGTCATTGGTCACTGGGTCATGTGATTCTACTAAGCCGAAAGGACCAAGTATGTACTCAATTACCGGCACTGAACTTAGGTTACAGGGCGAGCCTGTTATCTGAAGCGGAACCAGTTAAGTAACCACACACCCCACGGATCCATATTTAGGTGTCCATTGAATAAGCACCATCTCCCCCTTACTGATCCAATTTTCCATTGAAATAGTTAACATCTTATACAATGACATGAAAGGATAGTCCTTGTCAATATAGAGCAAGAATGCGCTAATTCAAACTCGGACATGCACATATGAGCAATGTATGGGTCTGGATCAGGTTGTAGAACTGGTGCAGAGGAATATTTTCGAATAGCATCATTGTCAAGCAATGTTGGTGCAATATAGCACTCAGATGGGTGAACCACATTTGCTGAATACACGGTAGGTGCACTGGGATACCTATGCCTCTTTCATACAACATGCAGATACTGTGCCTTCTGTACGATGACATTATATCTAATTAAAAAGAGATGGCCGGTACTGTTGCCTACAAACCAAAAGCCGCACCCACTTCATTATCAGGAACCATAATTGCAGTAGCATCTAGTATTCTTATTAGTTTAAAGAACAGAAAATGCATGTGTACCCAGATGGATCATCCATACACCTTGTCTCTTGATTAACATATTATAAGGCACAATACGGCGATAGCACTTGCTGAGTGATAGTAGTTGTTCACATATGTAGAGGCAGGTTCTTCAGGGTAATGATCGCTCGCTGATTTGTCGTTAATGATGGCCCTTAGATGAAGTGGTACATCAGCTGAAAAAACCCGATAGGGAGACCACCTGATACATAAATTCATTCCTCCAAGATTCTTCACCTGCAATGCCTCTCGATGATGAGGAAAAGGAAGAACAACGTTTTCATAGGTATACATGGATGGTTACTGGTACTGTGTGAAATTGGGAGAGTGGTTCTACCACATATACATAGTCAAGTCTTGCACATGGTCATGTATGCTGCTGACAATTGCTCATAGAAGTCTTGAATAAAAATATTGCCTATGGTTTAGGCGTTTAGGAGAAATAGATACCTCATTTTTGTTTTCCTTTTCGCACCATCCATCTTTAGTCCACCATAGATTCATACAAACTGCTTCAGGACGAATAGATTGTTCCTGGTTGAACATTCAGAAACACTTCTCTTGCATGTATATCAAATAGTACCACTGCATTTCGTGAGAGTGATGGTCAGTTTCCTATAGCCAGAAATAGGTACATGATGCATATAGTATCGATCCAAGCTGACCATGCATGCTAATAAACTATGCAGTAGTTAATATCTGCCCACCATCTAATAAGCTTAAGTTAATGCATAAAACAATTCAACATACGGTAAATAATGGATGGAGCTTCCTATCTAGCTTCCTTTGAAAAATAAAGACAGGAGATTTTGACTGATTAATATAAATATGATTAGTTTAAAGAATAATTACCTGCATCCATCCCCAGAAATAATGTTTAGATCGTATCTTGACATGGCTTCTGCACCAAACACGGCTAATCTAATCTACCGGCAAGAAGTAGCCCCTGTCCAACATTAAACAGATATAAATTGAGAAGACAATGTCCAAATAAACTCCACAATAATACTTACTACGATCATCTAATGGCACTTCAAAAAACTAAAACCACTTTGTGTATCTCTATCCAGACAAAGGTGAACCATCCATCACAATGACCTTACTCCAGAAGATTGTACATTTTATGGTAGATCTGCGCTATTATGAATGGTGATTTATCTGAACATTGCAAGCATGAGCCCATCTCCTAATTAAGTAACCATTAATTTCTTAACTACCAACTCCAAGCAGCAACGGAATATCATTCGTTCTTCTACGGATTTTTTTTCTCTCGAGCGCAGATACAAAAGATAAGAGAACAGAAAGTATCATAACCATTACCCCTCCTAGTTTGTAGACAAAAACCGTGGATTGATTAGCACTCCCCGGTGACTACTTGTTGAACCTTTCGGGACATCTTGTATAAAATTGTAAACCCATCTAGATTCTACTCGAATATTTAGGAGATCCCCAGATTGGATCATCTTCTACTTTTCCATGTCAATAATTTTGTTAGTTGTTTGGCCTTTTTGTGGCGCTGATGAGTACAACAAAGATATACTGGAAGTGGAACAACTTCATCCAACAATCACCAATTTAGAAGAAAGGGTGCAATGTCGGCTACCTGAATGATTGATTCACACAGGAGATGAAGTTGTCGGCAGGTTGTCCTTCATGAACCTGCTCCACAACACAACAACTTGGTCGGCGAACATGGTGTCGATGACCAAAACGAAGGAGATGTGACGGTTCCAGGTTGCTCGACGACCTCGACCATGAAATTGTGCACATCCGCGCCAACTCCGGCAATGCCACACCAGGGAGGCACCGCTCACCCGCCGGCCTGGAAATAGGGAGGAATCTGGAGCGGCGCCGTGCGGCCACCAGATCACCGGCCTTGAGTGAGGAGGAATTTGGAGCGGCGCGTGCGGCCGCCCATGGAGCTCATCCACCGGCCCAGATTTGTTCGTCGCCGCGTCGACACTAACCAAGGAGATGTTGCATCAAGGGGTAGATCCGTAGATGCATCCTACGAAGCAATGGCTAGGCGGGCTTCTCCCATTACCGTGTTGCCTCGAGAGAGGGAGGAGGGCTCAGGTCCTCCTCCGCCCCGCCTGCCGCCTCGGGAGGAAAGAACAGCGTGATGCCTGTTAGGTAGCACGGTGGCCAGGGAGAGAAAAAAATTGGGGTACCGGCTGGGGCGGAGCCGCTCGGCCGGAGAAAGAGGAGCGCCGTTCGGAAGGGAGGGGATGATACGTGAGAAGTTAGGAATTAGGAGAGAGTCTTCCAGAAAAGCCCTCACAAAGGATACATGTGCCAGGATGAGAGGACGTGTCACAGAATCGAGCGGAAGCCACCGCTGTAAACAGTAGCGACATAATCACCGGAACCATCCTGAGAAAAGGCCTGGGAGCCGGTAACCGGTAACACCCCCACCTAAAAAAAAGGAAAAACTAAAAAGACCGATCGGTTGAATAGAAGAGGCAATTAAAAGAGGAACCACGCGTCGTACCGTGACTGGATTAGCGAAAGGATAAATAGCCTATCTACAGTAGTAGCGTTGCTGTGAGATCGGTAAATTGACTAACTTTTATATAGGGTATAATGTGGTACGCTGAGTTGGTTGTTTTGGAGTATAAAGAAGAGAGTTCGAGCCGGCAGTCACATGCATGCATGCTACGTAAAGGAGAAGCGGTCGACACAGAGATTCTACAACTGTGTGGGCGTCCCAGGATTATCGTCTAACGGCCACATACATGCTATGATGTGTATTGTTCCCCGAGATTGTTCATGTAATTTCCTTGAATCCGGTCGGTTCCTTCTCCATTCTACAGATCCAAAATTAGAAAATATATGCATATGTAGAACGGTTGATTCTGTTGCACTGGTAGAAAAACGGGCTTTAGTCCCGGTTGGCAACTGCCATTAGTCGCGGTTGCGCAACCGGGACTAACTAAGTGCGACTAAAGGCCCCCCCCTTTAGTCGCGGTTGCTTACGAACCGCGACTAAAGGCCCGTCCACGTGGCGGCAAGCGTGCGTCGGGGCGGAGGACCTTTAGTAAGGGGCCAACCACGACTAAAGGCCTCCGCAGGTTTAGGGTTTTACCCCCCCCCCCCACCTAAATCTGGTCTCTTTTTAATTTGTATTGTTTTATTTCTTTTATATTTTATTTTCTGTTTAATTTTAATTTTGAAGAAGTTTCAGTACACATATTCTACGCTACTATATACATGCATATGAATGTACAATTTCAAACAAGTTTGAAATTAGAACCAAGAAGAATTCAAGAGGAATATACAATATATATTCAATCTCGGATGACCATATACAATTTCGAACAAGTTTCCATACACAATTTGCATCAGAAGTTCTACGTCCTTGTAATAGTGTTCTCCTTTAGGATGGAGGACTTCCCTCATCAAAAATCCTGCTAGTTCCTCTTGAATTGGTCGGAAGCGAGCTTCTGGACTAAGCGTCTTCCGGAAGTTTTCCTCTTGACGTTGTTATCCGACGGCCTCCGCTCAGAGGTGTATCTCCGGATGAACTCACAAACATAGTATCCACATAGATTGGTCCCCGGTGGCTGAATATCCCCAGACAGTAAGACTCTAAATTCTAGCTCTTTTTTGAATTCACCGACCATTTGATCTGAGAACCGTCTCCAAACCCTACAGGGCAAAGAAAATTAAATGAATAGGGAGTTATTAGTTACTTCATATTAGGAAATAAACGAAAGAGGCTGATCGATATAGAGCGCAAATGATTGAAAATAATTACCTTTGCAGCATATTTCTCATGTCGACCCAAAGTTTTGGATCCATATTCAGAGAGTCCATGATGAGAACTCTGGAGGTGTGAAATTCAATTACTAGCAGAATCCAGTGGAACCTGCGGACACGTTACATGCACAGTCATGCATAACTCATCAATTAGACATACCATGCATAGAGTAAACAAAAGAGAATATGCTCAAGACAGAAACACTCACCCAAAATGGTAAGGAAATAGAATTTGACTTTTGAGTTGCTGCTTTGTAAGAAATTCCCACAGGTCTTTCTCCACGTCGTGGGGGAATCTTTCTAACACATATCCATTAACGATATGTGGGTCAATGAACCCAACATCATGGATGTTCCTTTTTCTGCATTCCCCAATCTTCATTCTGCATAATAGCGTACACAACAATATAGTTAGGACAATATATATAGTGCAGGCAATGAACGAGATGAGGTAGAAATAAATCACTTACAGAACGTAGCAACTCAGGATAGATTTGTCGAGCTCGCGCAGATTGAACAGCTGGAACAATTCACTCATATGAACTTGTACAGAGTACTGTTTGAAGTGATGCTCCTCTCTAACTTCCGCATAAATATATTCTTTGCCGGCGTTATTTTTTATGTAACCCTTGTACCAACGTAGCAGATTTTGCATTTGTGCTGGTAGATCCTCTTCCTGTGCAGGCTCGACGAGAGGCCCATTCGGCACATATGTAATTGCTAACTCACTCATTGGCGCCTCCTCAAGGCCTAACACTGCACGAAGAGTCATACCGATCTCGGCCGCTTTTTCTCTGGCACCCGTTACAGTCATTCCCTGTGCTGCCGCCGCTTCTATGATAGCGGGGTCCATTAGTTCAGCATCCGGACCAGCGGCTTTCACTATGAGCGGGGGGATCGATTGTTTATTTTGTTCCCCGAGCTGGGCAACTTGTTTCCCGCATTTTTTACTTTCTTCTTTCTCCTCCTCCAAGGCTTTCTTCTCCTTCTCCGCCAAGTCTTTCTTCTTCTTCAATATGAGTGCTTGCCTACGAAGTTCACGTCCATAGTCGTCAGGCATATTCTTCTCGGCTTGGGATGGTGTGCTCAAAAATGACTTAGCCCACTTCTTTTCATTCTCAGTAAATACTGGCTTGGGCTCAGGCTCTTTTTTCGCCTTCATATCCGCCTTCCATTTCTCATACTGAGCAGCCGCGGCCAATTTGTTTTCATCTTCACTAAGTTCCCAAGGCCTTGGGAGGAGAGGCTTCAGTGATGGCTCCGGTACCTTTGTGGTCTTAGGTACATAAGGGTCCGGGTTAATAGTCCAGGACTCCTTCTGCTTCTTCGCCGGAGGTGGATTGGGGGGCGGCGTACACGCCGGAGGCGGACTGGGGGGCGGCGTCTGCTTACCCGCCGGAGGTGGATTGGGGGGCGGCGTCGGCTGACGTGAAGGAGGTGTAGGTGAACCACCACCACCACCACCACCGCTACCACCACCACCGGAGGGGGGTGGACTTGTTAGCCTTGGTGCCTCGCCTGGAAACACTGTGTACTTCTTTTTCCATAGAATGAACTGGCGCTTGAGATCTCCAAGTCTTCTCTCCCCTTCGGGTGTAGCAATGTCAATCTCCAGCTCCTCAAACCCTTGGACTATTTCTTCCACCGTGACACGAGCATAGCCATCTTCAATGGGGTTATTGTGGTGGAGTGCTCCAGGTGTACATGGTAAAGCACTGCCGCTAGCTACCTTCGTGGAACATATGCCCCCCACTGGAAAATGCAGATCACATTCTTTCATCTCCTTTACATCATCCACGGGGTAGTGAGGCTCCGGTGCACGAATCTCGATCATCGGTGCATTAGCACCAGCCGAGGTAGCACCAGCCGGGGCCAGCAAGGGTGCATTAGCACCAGGCGGGGCTTCCGTGGAAGCCACACTGCTTTTCCGCTGCTGGCTACCGAGATCTTCATGTGGCCCTGCAGCAGCCGATCTTTCTTTTGCTAGATCATACACCATCTGCTTCAGGTCATGGAGTTCCGATGCCAACTTTCCCATAAAATCTGCATCCCGATCCGTCTTTCTCTTACGGCTTCTGTAACCGTACGGGTCATCGTCCTGGGAAAACCCGACGGACCACGGAATGGCGCCTTTGCCTCGTACACGTCCACCGTGTTCAGGATTCCCGAGGGCTTTTGTCAGCGCGTCATTCTCTCTATTGAACTTGATCTTCCCCTCTTGAGCATCCCTCATTGCGTCAATAAGGGCTTGGGTGGGTTTAAACGCTTTCTTCCGGTGAACACACACCCCTATCTCCGGGTCTAGCGATCCCCCATGCCCGTACCACCAGCTTTTGGCCCTTGGGTCCCATCCCTCTGTACCTAGAGGGATTCCTCGCGCCCTCAGGTCGTTCTCCATCTTCTCCCACTTAAGCTCCGAAAGGCGATACCCTCCTGGCCCCATAATATGATTGTACTCTTTCTTAGCCGCATTTTCCTTATTTTTTTTCGATGTTTCAGTGAAATGCTCCGATTTCTTTTGCCTCACAAATTCTGGCCAATCATCTTTCAGTTTCTCATATTGTCCTTTGAAATCCGGAGTCTTGTTCTTGTTGACATAGTCACGGGCTAGATTTTGCTTGAATTTCCGGAATGCATCGGCCATCTTATGAAGAGCGAACTGTTTGACTAGCCTCCTCCTCTCACGTCCACCCGGAGTCTCGTTACCGAATTCATCGACTTTGTTGTATTCCGGAGGTAGAACGAAATGTTCCATAAGCTTTCTCCAGCAATCTTTTTTTGTTCTCTTGTCGACAAAACTGAAACCAAGATGTGCCTTCTTTGGCTCATTCCATTCCTGGACGGTGATCGGCACGTTGTCTCTAACAACGGCTCCGCATTGGTTGATAAACTTGGTGGAGTGCTTTTGGGGCTCCAGCGGCTTGCCGGTTGCACTGACAACCTCGATGGTATATGTTTCTCCTTGTTTCAGCATCTTGGTTGCGCCACGCTTTGACGCCGTACTCGATTGTTTCGACGATCCGGCCGAGGGCTAAAATAAGAAAGAGAGTCGCGCGCGTTAGTTCACATATTTATTCAAATCAGTAAGTTTGTATCACCAGAGGCTCAATGTATATATATACCTCGCCAGAGGTGGTTGCTACTTGCAATTGAAGATCGTCGTTTATCGATGGTTGACCTCCATCGACAATGTTCGTTCCTTCGTCATCACCTCGCTGACGACCTTCATCTTCACCCTCAAAGTTCAGATAAGAAGAAATATCCTCTTCTTCATCTTGTTCGGTCGGCACATAAGGAACATCGCCGTTTATGATGTCCATTATATGTTCTTCAGCATCCGGATCATAGTTGTCCATAATCGGGTCAGTTCTATCGTCCGCCATATGTCAGTCCTGAAAACATGTAGTAAAAACTAATTAATTAAGTAAAGAAGGGGGCGGTCGGCGTGTTCGAGGAAGAAGATGAAGTGAACCGCGCGGGCGCGCGAAGTTTTATAGGCATTGAGCTTTAGTCGCGGTTAGGGACACCAACCGCGGCGAAAGAGGAGCGGTGGCGGTGCCGAGGACAACACACATAGGGGCCTCCCTCGCCGCCCCCTCTCGATCCAAAAAAAAAACACCGCGCGTATACGGAGGGGGCGACGAGGGGGCGCGGCGCACAAAGTTGTGCGGCGCCCCCTCGCCGCCCCCTCCATATACGCGCGGTGGTTAATTAAGTCAAAAAATTTAAGTCAAATTTTAGTTAAGTCAAATTTTTTAAGTCAAAATTTTTAAGTCAAATGTTAGTTAAGTTAACTCTCATAGTTGAAATATAGTTCTTTTTTTTATTTATTTTTTCTTCTAAATTAAAAAAAAGATAGAGATTTTCTAAATTATTGTTAATTAAGTCAAAAAATTTAAGTCAAATTTTAGTTAAGTCAAATTTTAGTTAAGTCAAATTTTTTAAGTCAAAATTTTTAAGTCAAATGTTAGTTAAGTTAACTCTCATAGTTGAAATATAGTTCTTTTATTTATTTATTTTTTCTTCTAAATTAAAAAAAAGATAGAGATTTTCTAAATTATTGTTAATTAAGTCAAAAAAATTAAGTCAAATTTTAGTTAAGTTAATTTTTTAAGTCAAAATTTTGTTAAGTCAAAAAATTTTAAGTCAAAATTTTAGTTAAGTTAATTTTTTAAGTCAAAATTTTAGTTAAGCTAAATTATTGTTAAATTAAAAATTTTGTTAAGTTAATTTTTTTTGTTAGGTAAAAAAAAAACAAAAAACAAAGATTGTGGAGAGGGGCCGGCGCGCGTGTGTACTGTGGCGCCCCTCTCCCGTGGCCTGTGACGCGCGGCGCGGCGCCGGTGGCCGGAAGGTTAATGCGGGGTCGCGGTGTTTTTTTGGTTACGTTCTCCGGTTAATGCATTTCCGCGTTTTTGTTAAGTATATAGTTAAAATTAAAAAGAACAAAAAAAACAAAAAAATCGGGCCGGCGCCCTCTCTCTCCTTTCTCTCCTCCCTCTCTCTCTCTATGGCCCGGCGGCCGGACTCCCTCTCTCTCTCTGTGGCTCTCTTCGGGGACGTGCGGCGGCGCGTGGTGTGAAAGCGGCCGCAGCGCGTGCGGGGCGGCGGTCGAAGAACGGCCATGGCGGCGCGGCCGGCGCGGCGAGAAGATCGACGTCGACGAGACGCGTACGGGGATGCGCGGCGCGAGACGTACGGCAGGGCGGCGCGGTCGAAGGGCGGGGCGGCGACGTCGTTGGCGTCGGCGCGGTCGAAGGGCGGGGCGGCGGCGTCGTCGGCGGCTCGGGCTCGGGCAGGGCGTCGCTGCAGAGACGTTTCGCGCGGAGAAGAAGAGAATGGGGCGCGGCGGTTCGGGCGCGAGCTTTTATAGTTCGCGACCTTTAGTCGCGGTTGGTGTGGCCAACCGCGACTAAAGGGTACACCAACCGCGACTAAATGTCTTTTCGCTGGAAATTTCGTTCCCGCGCCGAAATACCCAGGCCAACCGCGACTAAAGGTATTTTTTGAAATTCTTTTAATTTCTGAATATTCAAAATACAAATAATATATGAAAAAATTCAGAAAAGTAAAACTAATTCATTTCAAAATCTTACAAATACAAATAATATATCAAAAAATTCAGAAAAATAAAACTAATTCATTTCAAAATCTTAAAAATACAAATAATATAACAAAAAATTCAGAAAAATAAAACTAATTCATTTCAAAATCTCAAAAATACAAATAATATATCAAAAAATTCAGAAAAATAAAACTAATTCATTTCAAAATCTCAAAAATACAAATAATATATCAAAAAATTCAGAAAAATAAATCTAATTCATTTCAAAATCTTAAAAATACAAATAATATATCAAAAAATTCAGAAAAATAAAACTAATTCATTTCAAAATGTTAAAAATAGAAATAATATATCAAAAAATTCAGAAAATTCTAATTTCTTCCCTCATCTATCTTCCCGCCTCCTGTCTTCCCGCCCCCGCTTCCCACAAGTTCTTCCCGACCCTGTCGTAGGGCGTGTGCACCGACGACATCTTCGAGAAGCTGCGCCACGGGAGATTTTCGAACCCTTTACCCAACACTGTTAGAGGAGCAACTTCCGAAGATGTCGTAGGGCGTGTGCACCGACGACATCTTCGAGAAGTTGCGCCACGGGAGATTTTCCAACCCTTAACTCCATCCATGGGGATGAAACTCTCCCTACCTGCTAGGTTGGCTTGTTGGTCTGCTTGCCAAGGCGTATCGATGCTCCTTTTATAGGCACGGCGCCGCTGCTGCTTTGTCTTGTTCCTCCGACAGGGCGTCGTGCGCTACATGCTTTATCTCATCGAGCAGTGCGTCCACCCACGCGTCCTTATCCTGCCGACAGCTTTAGTCACGTTTGCACCCTCCAGCCGGGACTAAAGCTTACCCAAACATCCTTATCCCACCGACAGTTTTCTTAGATGACACAAAAACCACCTTTAGTCCCGGTTGCACCCACCAACCGGGACTAAAGCTTACCCAGACATCCTTATCCCACCGACAATTTTATTAGATGATACAAAACCACCTTTAGTCCCGGTTGCACCCACCAGCCGGGACTAAAGATTAGATGACCAGCTCTGGATTCCTCTTCTTCCCGCCATTTCTTCCCTGTCTTCCCGCCTATTTCTTCCCGCCTCTTTCTTCCCGCCTCCTGTCTTCCCGCTCCCATTTTTCCCGCCATTTCTCACTACATATATGTAGCCCGGCTTGGCCAGCATTATCACATCTCTACAATCTCTCATCACTCTCTCATGGCTTCCACCGTACCCACTCTAACCTACCAGCAGGTGGAGGAGCTTTGCGCCTCGAACTACCCTTGCCCACCGGGCTACCGCGTCCCCGCCGGCTGGAGCCTAAGCGCCGGAGGCGTGCCGGTCCCTCCCGTCCCTCAGGGTACTGCGCGCCGGGCGGCCATCACGAACCACTACTACCTCGACCTCACGCCGGAGCAGCGGATGAATCCCCGCTGGCATCCCGATAACCAGCATACTTGGGACGCCTTCTTCATCAATCAGCGTGACAGGGAGCTCGCCAGGTATGAGGAGGACGGTCTGCCTCCTGGGAACTTCCACGAGGCCGGCCGTCGGCTATGGTGGTACGGCCGGACTCTACAGAGCGTCATGGACTACATCACGGGCGGCGATATCCCCCGCCTGCGCTACCCTCAGTTCGAGCCACGAGCGCCGCCCGACGACAGCGACGGCGACGGCAGCGATGACGACGGCGGCAACTTAGAAGGCGACGACTACCAGTACAACGGCGGTGACTATGAAGACTACGAGTATGCATATTATACGCCTAGGTAGGAGTATGACTAAGTCACTCCAAATTTCATGTATCATCAGTGGTATCTCGAATCAATCGAATCATTCGAAAATGGACACCAAACACATCACAGATAATATAATTCACATGATCCATTCAACAAAGTTTGGTACAATAAATTATTACGCATCATTTCTTCCCTTGTGTCCCTGCTTGCTTACGATTGTGCCGTATCCATGGAGCATCCTCATCATTTAACTTAATGCTTGGGTCGGTGTTCACTTTGAAGGGCGGAATTTCACCAAACATATTATAATCTTCTGACATGTCTGTCTTGTCCTCCACTCCCACGATGTTTCTTTTTCCTGAAAGAACAATGTGGCGCTTTGGATCATCGCATGATGTACTGATCGTTTTCTTATCTTTCCGTTTCCTCGGTTTGCTACTCATGTCCTTCACATAGAAAACCTGAGCGACATCTTTGGCTAGGACGAATGGTTCGTCAAGGTAACCAAGATTATTGAAATCCACCATTGTCATTCCGTATTGCTGGTCCACCTTTACCCAACCTCCTGTTTGCTTGAACCATTTGCACCGGAACAAAGGGACCTTAAAGGAGGGTCCATAGTCAAGTTCCCATATCTCCTCTATGTAACCATAATATGTGACCTTTTGCCCATTCTCGGTTGCTGCATCAAAGCGGACACCACTTGTTTTGGTTGGTGCTCTTTTTATCTTGGGCGATCGTGTAAAATGTATTCCCATTTATCTCGTACCCTTGGAAAGTCGTTATAGTCGAAGATGGTGTCTTGGCCAACATGTACAGTTGATCTCCAACATCATTGTCATTTATTAAATGTTTTCTCAACCAACTGCCGAAAGTCTCCATGTGGGCCTTTCTAATCCAGGATTCAGGCTTCCCCGGGTTATCCGAGCGTAAAATATTCTTGTGTTTCTCAAAGTACGGAGCCACCAAGCTGGAATTGGTCAGAACTGTGTGGTGTGCTTCAGTCATAGAATGGCCGTCCATACATATCGTTGATTTCCTTCCGATCGTGCCTTTTCCACTTAGTCTCCCCTCGTGTCGCGATCGAGGAAGACCAATCGGCTTAAGGTCAGGAACAAAGTCAACACAAAACTCAATTACCTCCTCATTTCCATAGCCCTTGGCAATGCTTCCTTCTGGCCTAGCACGGTTACGAACATATTTCTTTAATACTCCCATGAACCTCTAAAAGGGGAACATATTGTGTAGAAATACAGGACCGAGGATGGAAATCTCTTCGACTAGGTGAACCAGGAGGTGCGTCATAATATTGAAGAAGGATGGCGGGAACACCAACTCGAAACTGACAAGATATTGGACCACATCGTTCTGTAGCCGTGGTAGATCTTCCGGATTGATTACCTTCGAGAGATTGCATTGAGGAATGCACATAGCTTCACAATGGCTACTCGAACATTTTCCGGTAGGAGCCCCCTCAAAGCAATCGGAAGCAATTGCGTCATAATCACGTGGCAGTCGTGAGACTTCAGGTTTTGGAACTTTTTGTCCGCCATGTTTATTATTCCCTTTATATTCGACGAGAATCCAGACGGGACCTTCATACTGCTCAGGCATTCAAAAAATATGACCTTCTCTTCTTTGGTAAGAGCGTAGCTCGCGACCTTGAAACCATTCCGGATGCCGGTCATCAGGGTCTTTCAAACGTTGTTGGTCCTGCCGTGCTTCCTTTGTATCATTTGTCTTCCCATACACGCCCAAGAAGCTTAGCAGGTTCACGCAAATATTCTTTGTAACATGCATCACGTCGATTGCAGAGCGGACATCTAGGACTTTCCAATATTCTAGCTCCCAAAATATAGATTTCTTCTTCCACATGGGTGCGTGCCCGTCAGCTCCCTGCGGAACTGATTGTCCGCCAGGACCCTTTCCAAAGATGACTTTCAAATCCTTGACCATATCAAATACCTCCGCACCAGTACGTTCCGCAGGCTTCGGCCGGTGATCTGCCTTGCCGTTGAAATGCTTGCCTTTCTTTCTTACGTTATGATGTCGGTGAAGAAATTGACGATGCCCCAGGTTCACGTTCTTCTTACAATTTGGCAAATACACACTTTCAGTCTCATGTAAGCAGTGCGTGCATGCATTGTATCCCTTATTTGTTTGTCCCGATAGGTTACTAAGAGCAGGCCAATCGTTGATGGTTACGAAAAGCAACGCTCGTAGATCAAATTCCTCTTCTTTGTGCTCATCCCACACACGTACACCAGGTCTGCCCCACAACTGTAAAAGTTCATCAACTAATGGCCTTAGGTACACATCGATGTCGTTGCCGGGTTGCTTCGGACCTTGGATGAGCACCGGCATCATAATGAACTTCCGCTTCATGCACAACCAAGGAGGAAGGTTGTAGATGCATAGAGTCACGGGCCAGGTGCTATGGCTGGAG
Source organism: Lolium rigidum (assembly GCF_022539505.1). NCBI lineage: Eukaryota > Viridiplantae > Streptophyta > Magnoliopsida > Poales > Poaceae > Lolium > Lolium rigidum. The sequence goes on from NW_025900066.1 coordinate 420,209, forward strand.
CTCGCTCGCCAAAAGGATTCATGCCATCCGTACTTAGACCAAATCTTATGTTCCTTGCGTTAGCTGCAAAATCTTTGAACTCTCTGTCGATCTTTCTCCATTGCGTTCCATCTGCGGGGTGTCTCAACTCCCCGTCCGACTTACGGTCCTCTTTGTGCCATCGCAACAACTTGGCATGCTCTTTGTTCCTGAACAGACGTTTCAACCGTGGTATTATAGGAGCATACCACATCACCTTGGCGGGAACCCTCTTCCTGGGTTTCTCGCCCTCAACATCGTCACCAGGGTCATCGCCTCCGATCTTATAACGCAATGCAGTGCATACCGGGCATTCATTCAAATTCTCGTATTCACCGCGGTAGAGGATGCAGTCGTTAATGCATGCATGTATCTTCAGAACCTCTAAACCTAGAGGGCAGACAACCTTCTTTGCTTCGTACGTACTGGCGGGCAACTCGTTATTCTTTGGAAACATATTCTTCATCATTTTCAGCAAATTTTCAAATCCCGAGTCAGATAGACCTTCCTGTGCCTTCCATTTCAGCAAATCCAGTGTGCAGCCCAGCTTTTTCAGACCATTATCGCATCCGGGGTACAGCGACTTTTTGTGATCCTCTAACATGCGATCCAAATTCTTCCTCTCCTTTTCAGTTTCGCAGCCTCTCCGTGCATCAGCAATGGTCCGACCAAGATCATCGGCGGGCTCATCACGTGCCTCTTCTTCACCTTCCCCTTCACCTTCCCCACCTTCAGCATCCTCCATGAAAGTATCACCGAAATGATCAAGATAGTTGTCATCGATGAAATCATCCCCTTCTTCATCTTCTTCCATTATAACCCCTCTTTCTCCATTCTTGGTCCAACAATTATAGCTTGGCATGAAACCCTGCCGAAACAGGTGCAGGTGAACGTCTCTTGAGGAAGAGTAACTCTTCTGATTCTTACAACCAACACATGGACAGATAACAAAACCCCCCTGCTTGTTAGCATTAGCCACTACGAGGAAATCTTTCAAACCCGTAATGAACTCGCCGGAGAGTCGGTTACCGTACATCCATTGCCGATTCATCTGCATTATTATTATATAAAATATATAATTAACCATCATGCATTTGTTAAACTAACTAGCTACAAATAATAGAAATTAAACAATGAACTACACACATGCATATTTTATCAATGACACATGAAAGGTTCAAGTTGCTAACCGCGATCGAGGAGAAAAAATAAATGAAAAAGCTCAGGTGTAGCTCGGACACTTCATATCATATTTGTTTCATGCTCTCGGGCATTTCATCGAACACCTTGTGTGCATAAGAGGAACCAAAAGCAAACCCACCACCCCTTGTGAAGATTGTGAAGAGAAATAGCACCAAATGGCTAAGTGAAGTGAGCTGAGCTGCCTTTTATAGGGATGGGCCTTTAGTCCCGGTTGGCCTGGCCAACCGCGACTAAAGGCCTTCGGGCCAGGCCTGAGGACCTTTAGTCGCGGTTGGCCTGGCCAACCGCGACTAAAGCTCCTCCCGTCCACCAGCTGGCCACCGAGCGCGCTGGGCCCAGGTCTTTAGTCGCGGTTCGCCTCCCGAACCGCGACTAAAGACCACTTTAGTCGCGGTTCCTATATTTTGGGGACTAATGGGGGTGGACGGAAGCCTCTTTTTCTACTAGTGTTGCTACATGAATGGAAGAGGGAAAAATACTGCGACACACATGGAGGAGGGAAAACAATCCATGGAAGGAGGGTACAAATCCAACTAATTTAGGTGTTAATCCTTATATTTCTTAAAATCCTAATATAATTATATTGACTAATGGATATGTAGATGCAGAGATATAGGAAAACATAGGCACTATTTTGTAAAAAAACAAAGGTCCAATCAATTAAATTTTTTGAAACAGAGGGTGTTTTTTCTGCAATTTATGGAAGAGATCTACACGAATCTTACAGCAGAGTGAACATCCCGGATAAACCCGACATATATGTAAACTTTGATTTCCGAGAAACAGCCCGTTGAGTAGGAGGACTGTACCAAGTATGTGCATTGTCCAACACGCAGACGCCAATACGTGATATCAAAAGCGAGTGAGTCACTGGGGGACGACAATGATGGCGCCGAAGCAGGGAGGACAAAGAAGACGACGAGAGTAACGGGAATGCCAATAAGAGCAACCAGCAGCGGAAGAGGAAAGAAGACGGTGTTGGGAAGAAGAAAGCGCTGACGGACGTAAATCAAGAGGGATGTCGCTGTCGTGCATGGCGCCCCCGCCGCCGGCCAGAACTAAACATTTGTCTTGGCCATATCCTCTACATAAGAAACTTAATTTGAAAGCCCGTGCAATGGCAGCAAGGCACATCCATTCAACCAGTATTATTAAGATCCAAGCGTTAGCAAAACTGAACCATTTTTTGTGTTTTATTCTACACTCGTCACTAATTTTATAGAACAGGGTTGGACGCTGCATTTGTTTATTCTGATGGTGAACCGAGACTAATGCTCGGGCAATCGGGACTAAAGGGCTACGGTGGGCTGCGGCTAGGGCAGGCATCTTTAATCCCGATTGGAGATACCAACCGGGACTAAAGGTCCTTTTTTAGCACTGCAAAATAGAAAATAAAATGATAGAAAATTCAAAAAATAAAATGTTTTCAGATTCTTGTATGTTATGCAACCTAGTATTAGGGAAAATTAACAAATTTGAATTTTCACTTTTTTAGCAAAAAAGGTTTGAAAAATGGTAAAACCGCATTAACTTTTGCATACAACGTCGAAAAAAAGCGTATAATATGTCAAAATGATCGTGGAAAAAAGTTACATCCGAATTAAAATTCCAAATGAAAATACGAAAGCAGGAAGATTTTAGTTTTTGCTATAAATTCGGGATTTTATATTTTTTTTACTTTTTAAAAAATTAAAATTAATAATTGCATCATGCATAAAGATTACTATTTCTTTTACCCATTTTTTAGATTTTCAAATTTTTAGGTTTGGCAAAAAAAAATTAAAAAAATTAATAAAATAAAATAAATAAATAATAATACAAATTAAAAAATTAATGTTTATTTATTTATTCAAGATTATTATTACATCATTACTTTTGTTTATTAAAAGAATTATTTGAAATTCAAACAATAAAGAAATGTGAGATCAACCAACATGTTAATATGATTGATATGATACTAGTATCACATACATGCGCGCGAAGCACTTGGATGCGGGATGGAACGGAACTCGGAAGTTAAGCGTGCTAGTGCTAGAGTAGTGGGAGGATGGGTGACCGAGCGGGAAGTTTGACCACGAGTAAGTAATTTGACTAGAGATAAGTGTAGTTAGTGATAGAGACTAAACTATGCAAATAACTGAAATAATAGAAATTCTGAAAAAATAGAAAAAAATGGAGTGGAAAAAAATTAGAAAAATAAAATTAGAAAAATTCACCTGGGGAGACATTTTCGTCCCGACGCACAGAACCCGCGCGGACGGACCTTTAGTCCCGGTTCGTAAGCAACCGGGACTAAAGGGGGGGCCTTTAGTCGCGACCCTTTAGTCCCGGTTGCACAACCGGGACTAAAGCCCGTTGTGAATCGGGACTAAAGGCCATTTTTCTACTAGTGGAGCTGGAGTGGGGAAAATAAGTGCGGGCTTAGAGTTTTGCTATTTTGGGAAAGCGTGGATGGCCTGCATATGCCGAACGTGGTTCTGGTTTCTATTTCCGGATACCGGTCGTTGTCGCTGCATGGGACAACTTATTATTTTCGGGAAGTTTTCCATTTCGAGAGGGGGCACTGCGTAAGATAAACTGGTAACCGGGCACTCTGTATCCACGTCCATTGATTTAGGTGTTAATCCTTATTTCTTAATTACCCAACATAATTATATTGACTAATAGATCTGTAGATGTGGAGATATAGGAAAACACGGGCACTGTTTTATAAAAAACAAAGGACCGATCAATTAAATTTTTCGAAACATAGGGTGTTTTTTCTGCAATTTGTGGAAGAGATCTACACGAATCTTACAGCAGAATGGACGTCCCGGATAAGCCCGACATATATGTAGACTTTGATTTCCGAGAAGCGCTCCGTTGAGTAGGACCACTGTACCAAGTATGTGCATTGTCCACCACGCCGACCAAACAACACGTGCTATCAAAAACGAGTGAGTCGTTGGGGGATGGCAATGATGGCGCCGATGCCAGGGTCTAGGGAGGAGAAAGAAGACGACGAGGGTAACGGGAAGGCCAATAAGAGCAACCAGTAGCAGAAGAGGAAAGAAGGCAGTGTTGGGAAGAAGAAAGCGCCGACGGGCGTGGTGGTACTGCAGGTGGACCTGCACTGGGGAGATGTGCTCAGACCCAACCTCAAGAGAGACGTGCATGGCGCCCCCCGCCGCCGGCCAACACTAAACATTTGTCTTGGTCATATACTCCACATAAGAAACTTTGAAAGCCCGTGCAATGGCAGCAAGGCACATCCATTCAACCAGTATTATTAAAATCCAAGCGTCAGCAAAACTGAACCAAAAAAAACGCAAAGGACGAGCACAGTATCGGATGGCCTCGATCCGGATCAGCATTTGCAATGGCAGTAGTGCAGCTTGCCAATCTTTTTGCACCAGCCGTCTTTGCCGTCCCTGCTACGAGCCATGATCTCTTCCCTGTTGATGTGTTTTCCGCTCAGAGGTTAGATCGATCTCAACCTGTGTTTCTCTCTCTATAATTGTGATTGTCTTGCATTGGCATTGCCATGCTATTTATAATCTCTCCCCAGATTGCTTTCCTTCTGAATTTTTTGGTAACGAAGGAAACGGGTTTATTACTTTGATTGTGCCGAGATCAACCAGCACTACTACATGATTTGGTACGATTTTTTTGCCGTTGATTCATAATTGGTTATTTGCCACCTCGGATCTTCGGCTGTCTCATGCAAACTCTGTACAAGTAACTACTAAAAGGGAGCGGAGAAGAACTACCAATATCCGATATGGCCGTGGCTGCAATGGAGACATGATAATTTTTGCCATGGTGACCCCGTCAAATCAAATCAATAGCTCTTCTGACAATTTGGCGATACGATGGCCATGCATGGCGCCTGCCGTGGACCTTAGCTTTTGTGAAATTCTGTGGTGTGGTGTTCTACATAACATCTTTGTTAGCTGCCGTTTGAAGCTTCCGTGCACCTAAGTTAACACCGTCTGCTCTCTATTTCTGATTTAATGGCTATAAATTGCTATGCTCAGCTATGCCCCTAGCTAGCTTCTGTTTCCGCGGCATATATATGATACTAGGGAAGTTGACGCGGCGACCCCCTGTCGTCAATTCAGTTGTGTATATGGTTAGGTTCGATATTGACATGATTTTCTGAAGTTGTTAGATGTTAGCCAATGCGCACGATATAAGAGAAGTAGTAGATACATTCGCACTGGTAGGACATGAAAGAAGCACTATATATCTCATACATGTTTGCACCATACATTTATAATATATCTCATACATGTTTGCACCATACATTTATAGTAACAACGCCAATGCGTTGCGTACACTAACACGGTAAATTTACCTGTTGACGTAAAAGTACGCACCATGAAAGAGTGACAGTGTGGAAACTACGTGGGAAAACTACAACTGAAAAGTTGTCTCAGAGAATTACCGTCTAAGGAGAAATTATCCGTTCACAACTGGCGATGAATTGCGGCAACAAAATTATGCACCCTCGAAGACTTGTCATAGGGTAACTACTGCAAAAAAAAAAAATTACGGCCGGAAAAGTGTGTCGAAGAATTACCGTGTAGTTAAAAATACACCTGGCATTCCTCAGGCCGGGCCTGAAAAAGCCCGATCTAAAATTCTCAAGCCCGAGCCTAGCCCGGCCCGACCTTCGGGCTTACAAATTAGGCCCGAACCCAGCCCAAACTACCAAAAGCCCGGCCCGACCCGACAAGCCCGGCCCGAACTAGGCTTAAATTGTGTTTCCTGCAAGCCCGAGCCCGGCCCGGCCCGACGTTCGGGCTCCAAAATCAGGCCCGAACCCGGCCCGACGTGCAAGCCCGACCCGGCCTAGCCCGGGATTTTCGGGCTAGGCCGTCCAGGCCGGGCTGCCCATGCCCAGCTGTAGTTAAAAAGCAAGGTCAAAAAACGGTAGGTAACCTCTACCGCGAAATGACTACCGAAAAATCACGTGAAAGATTACGGCTGGAAAGTTGTGCCAGAAGATTACCGACGAGTAATTTAGAAAAGAAGCTAAAAACATATTGTCGTACATTTATCCTAAAAATTACGACCGGAAAGGTGTGTCAAAAAATTACCGTCGAGTAGTTAAAAAGAAGGACCGTAACGTGGGGTAACTGTAGGTGGGAATTACGACAGAGAAGTTATCCTAAAAATTTACTGTCGAATAATAAAAGAAGAGGAATGTAAAATGAAATACGTAAAAAAATTTACCAACACGCGACGTGGCGACCGCTGATTGGAAGAAAATGACACTCTACAGTGCACTTATCGTGGAGTTTTGTGAGACTTTGATTTCATCCACGTTTAATATATATTATGATACATACTGATCCGCTACGAAATGCCTTTTCTTTCATTATTATCTTTACATGGTCAACAAAAAAGAAAAGAAAAAAGGTGTTTTGGAAAATTAAAGGGACGGTCTAGAAATCAGTCGACTGAGATTCAGTTAAATCTCAGTCGACTAACTCATCAGGCTTGTAAACTTAATCACCAATTTTCAGTAGTTTCTTAGTTTGCTCGAGTGTAGGCATTTCAGTTGTTTACTTCAGCTCCGACCACGAACAAGTGGGCTGCGTGTACGTGTTTTTTTTCCTAGGTCTGCTAAGCCTTGTTGTTCTAATTTTCGTTTTTAGACTTTGGATTCCCGATCCATTAGTTTGAACTAAATGCACCTTGCAAGTTTTGTAAACTTAATCACTGATTATCATCACCTTTATCATCATCATCTTCATCAGATGGTTGGTCAGGTCTCGTACTTGTACTTCCTTATTAGTGGAATCATCATTATCTTCAGCATCATCTCCTCCATGATCATCATGCACTAGAGGAGGGTTAACTAGTCCAAGACAACCCGAGGTGTGGATGTGGTGGCCTTCGGCTTCTCCGGTTTCCCAATATCTTGTATTGTTTCATCTTCAATGAAAACCACATCTCGGCTTCTCACATTCTTCTTCTTGATTGGATCCCACAATCTGTTTCCAAATTCATCACTTGAACTTCTGAGATAGATGCACTGCTTTGTCTTACTATCAAGCTTGGATCTCTCATCCCTTTGGATGTGCACAAACCCCTTGCAACCAAATACCTTCAATTGCTTGTATGACACATCTTTTCCTGACCAAACTCTTTGAGGAATATCACCTGGAAGAGGAACTAAGGGGGACATCTTTAGTACATACATAGCATGATTCAAAGCTTTAGACCAAAAAGAATTAGGTAACTTTACATGAGAGAGCATAGTTGTGACCTTCTCGGTGAGTGTCCCGTTCATTCTCTCAGCAAGACCATTAAGCTGAGGTGTCTTTGGTGGAGTCTTCTCAAGTCTGATGCCAAAATTTCTGCAATACCTCTCAAAGGGACATCGGTATTCACCACCATTGTCTGACCTCACGCACTTCAATTTTCTGCCATATTTTCTCTCACCTTGTCAAGAAATTCCTTGAAGACGACGAGCACCAGCCACTTGTTTCTCAACACATACATAAATATCTTTCTGGAGTGGTCATCAATGAATGTCACAAAGTATAATGCTCCACCGAGGGATTTTTTGGTCATGGAGCAAACATCAGTATGCACAATGTCAAGAAGATTCTCTGCACGATGCGGTGGGCATGTACGAAATGCAACCATATGTTGTTTGCCAACAAAACAATGTTTGCAGGGTTTGAAGGTTATACCTTTCCACTCGAGGAGGAACTCCATGCGAGCAAGAGCCAGCATGCCCTTCTCACTTATATGCCCAAGCCTCTTGTACCACAACTCAGCCGAATTTTCATTCTCACCGATGGTCAGCACATCATTGCATAGCTTGGTTTTAGTCACATAGAGACGTCCTTGCTTACTTCCTCGAGCCAAAATCAAAGAGCGTTTGATGAGCTTCTATCTTTGATCACCAAAATAACTTCCATGACGAATGTCATCAAGCATACCCACTAACAACAAATTCAGTCGTATATCAGGTACATGACTCGCATCATCGAGCACCAACCTGCAGCCTGTGTTTGTTTCAAAGCATATAGAGCCCTTGCCAACAATAGTCGATGAACCACTATTCCCCATCCTCACCTGGCCGGTAATGCCGCTGGTATAGGAAGTGAAATACTCCTTATGTAATGTAATGTGGAAGGACGCACCTGAATCCACAACCCAACTCATATCATCATCATGGACAACACTATAGCATTCTTCATCTTCAATCATTAGGCAATCTTCACCTTCTATACATTCCACAGTCATTGCAGCACCATTCTTGTCCTTTTTCTCGTTCTTGTTTGCAACTTTACCCTCTGCAAGATCTCTTTTGTATTTCCTGCAATCAAACTTGTTCTTTTCTGGCTTCCCACAGTAAAAGCTAGTGATTTCATGTCTCGTTTTTGACTTTGATCTCCCCTTGGATTTTTGGTCTTTCCCATGCTGAGATTTTCCTTGGCTACGTCCACGGTTATCATGCTTGCCGTGGGATTCAGTTACATGGGCATCATATGAGGAGGCATCGCCATTTTCCCTCTTTCTAGCTTCTTCATTCAGCATACTATTCTTCACCATCTCCAAAGTCAGCTTCCCATCTGGAGCTAAATTGCTAACTGATACAACAAGCGTGTTCCAACTGTCGAGCATGGAACTTAGCAGCAACAATGCTTGCAGCTCATCCTCGAAGTTGATCTTCATAGCTGGAAGTTGAATTATTTGACATTACGATACTCAAGCTTTGCAATCCTTTTGATTACCGCGACCTTGTTCATAGTTGTCTTCCTCTCACAGATTGACTTCAAATTCTGCCACATCTCATATGCATTTGTGTCGTTTGCAACATGGTGGAATATATTGTGGTTGACGTACAATCGGATCATACCTACGGCATTTCGGTTCATCACTCTCCATTCTTCTTTAGTGACACCATCAGGTAACTTGTCTTTCACAATTGGCTAGTACAAATCCTTGCAATAAAGGATGTCTTCCATCGTGGGCTTCCATAATGAGTAATTGGAAGAATCAAGTTCTACCATGCCACTTGTGGTGGCGCCTTCTACCAAAGCCATTGCGACCAACAACCTCTGAGCAACCTGGAGCTCTAATACCACTCTGTTGGGAAATTAGCACACTCAAACATGATCTAAAAATACGCAGTGGAATAAGATGTAAACTTCAGCACCACTCATGCACTAACTCCACGGATTGTTGCTCTACCACGTAAGAAAACATATGCATCAAACATATATGAAGGAACAAATTCTGTCCCTATAGAGGACAAGTCCTAGGTGCTCTCAACACACATATAGTTGATTTATGGGAGTAGAGAGGAAAAGTCTTATGTGCTCCAAGCAAATAGGTGCAGCAACAAGCAAATCAACACACAGAGACACCAATCCTTTTTACATGCAAAAACTCTAAACTTAAGAGGAAAAACTACAGGCCGAAGCCACCTAAATCTTCTTCCACTATATCAAATGGGGGTATAACAAGTTATTCCATAGAGAGCACTAGAGGATCTCAGACATTAATATACAAGCATATCTTGGATGCCAACAACAAGATTTGGGCACAAGAGCTAGGGATTGGAGCAATCTCACCAATGGTGGAACCACAGCTTGAAGGGGACAAAGATGCAGATCTGGTCTTCACAACCTTGTGGTCAAGGCCCGACGGTTGATTTAGCTTCTTCCTTCAACTTTCTCTCTTTCCCTTCTCTCTTGGTTTTCTTCTCCAATAGAGACTAACCTGGATTTTTGTCACACCACCTAGTGGTGGTTGGATGGGAGGCTTAACATCCCCCTTCCTTCACGTGAAATGGCCAAAATAACTCTTGATCATAACCCTAATGGGTAGTGGGTTCTTGCACATGTTTGGGCAGCCTGAAAGGCTTCCATAGGCCATCTCCTCACAACCCACATGAGGAGGATACCAAACACTGAAAATATCTTAGTTGCAACCAATATGCAACTGAGAAAATCTCAGTTACAATTGGAAAAATCTCAGTTGCAACCTAGAACTGAAAAAAAATCCTAGTTAGAACTCATATGCAACTTCGAAAATCTTAATTGCAACTGAAAAATCCTAGTTGCAACACAGATGCAATTGAGAAAATATTAGTTACAACCCATGTGCAGCTCAAAAAATCCAATGTTTAGATACTACATTTTATCAATTGCAACTCTTGTGTCATTGGAAAAACCTCAATTGCAACTTATGTGCAATTGAAAAAATCTTACTGTAATCCTTGTACAAGTAGAAAAATCTGAGTTTCAACCCACGTACAACTCTCTTGGCCAGCATGAATCACGTGTGTATATGTTCTTTTATCGTTGTGCATCCCATGTAACTATCATAGTGTAACCAAACCTTTGTTAACACCACATATTTTTGAAAGAAAAACAACTGGACACAAAAAAAAAATGCAACAAACTCAAAGAAAAAAAATGCCACATATCACAGACCATAAGCAGCAGGGCCAGCAGCCCATGATAGAGCAGCTACCAGCGCCCAAGTAAAAGAAGCAACATGCAACATGCAAGCCTACGAAAAAGAGAAAGCCGTGCGCGATGCAAAAAGCGATAGTTGGACTACTATAGGAATTGAAGCGCAATATATCAAACGGCTGAAGAGGTGTCCGACAACATAGAAATAGCACCGAAAATTAAATTACCTTTCCAAAATGTCCCATCTTAGTAAACGGAGGTTATATGAAGTTAAAAAAAGGCTTATAATATTTTTCCTAATTTTCATTTTTAGTACTGTACAAAAAAACTGGTCTCGAGTAGCCAGATGAACAAAATTGATCTTCTGACAATAAGAAACAAAATTGTTTTTTGAGATGGGCAAAAGGAGGTGGACAGCTGATTGGTTTGGTTTGTACTCTGAATGGGCCCCTAATTTGGCCGGTGACATAGGCATCCCCAATGGGCCTGCCGAAGATGGTACCCGGGGTTTACTGAAGGCCCACGACTCGATGAGTATGGAGATTCGGAAGCCCAAGTTAGTATTAAGGAAAGCTAGAAAAACACTTGTAATCTTTCGGGATGAGTTAGAAACCTTCCCGGACTCTGTAATGTGTGCACTACGAATCCCTCGACTCCGCCTCCTATATAAGGGGGAGTCGAGGGACAAAGAAAGGATCGATTCATTGTCTCACGCAACCCTAGTTTTTACATCGTCGAGTACTTTTCGGCTGAAACTTTCGAGATCTACTTGCCCTCTACTTCCGCTAAACCCTAGTCTACAATCCGTAGGCATTGATAAGTTAATCCATTGTCAATTGGCGCCGTCTGTGGGAACTAGAGTTGTCAAGGATCTGATCTCGATGGCACGTTCAAGATCGTCGACTTCGTCGACTTCGTCAACTGCAAGCAACGCGATGGATAGAGGTAAACAGATCGAAACTGGTCCAATTGATTTTGTTCCTCACCCGCCCTCCCGTTTGGATGCATATGCGTATCTGGAGGAGCCCATGAAGATGACGTTCGGAAAGTTCCACTTCCGCGTCGAGAAAGAAGGAGCGTATCGTCTCGAAATTCCGATCTCGTCGGGATTATCAGCGGTCGATCCCGATCTTTCGAGTTCTGCATCATCAATCGAGTCAGGCGACGAGGAAACTTCATCGCCACGCTTCATCAGTACTATGGCAAGCAAAAAAATCGCCAAGATCTTCAGCGACATGTCCTTCGAGTCATCCGCGGACTCCGATATAAGCGATGACACGAGCAATATAGACAGCTTCAACTTCATCGATAGATCCAATGTTGTGGGGAAGGTCTTCACCACTCCTTATGATGGTGTCACCAAACCTGACAAAGTTCAGAATCCAACATACCATCAGATTTATGCCATTGGAGAAACAAGTCGCCCACAGGAGGAGACGTCAGAGAATTTCGATGATGCGGGAAATTCGTATGTCGACCCTGCAGATCTCACTCGAGGTTTAGGGACAAAATATGTTGGGCCTGGAGTGCGGCAGATGATACAATTTCCGCAGGCAGTATGGGATAGAGTGGCGAGAGCCATTAATGGCACAGAACCAATGACTGTAACGGCGACACCTGAGGAGTTGCAGGCATATCAATATAAGCTTGCACGTATCAGGCGGGAGCTCGAGAAACAAAAAAAATGAGTTGGATAGGAAACAGGAAGCGGCTTCCGCGTCAAGCAGGCGAAGGGCGGAGTTGAGTCGACAATCTGGTACTTCAGGAGATAGTCACAGAGCAACTCGAAATAGGGCAAGATCGCGGCTGCAAAATATACCTGAGGCAGATAGGGAGAATTTGGTTCAAAACCTCGACATGTCCTTTATGTCGATAGATACGAGGGGGAACATTATTCCTAAGACACCGGAAGCTGGGTACATGGCGACGCAGGCTTTCATCCTTGCATCCAAACCACCTCCCGGAGATCCAAGAGAGGCATTGTACAATATGGCCATGGCAGGAGTTGGTGCCATGGGAACGGCGTTTATAAATTCGCCTCCCGAAGGATCAGCAAGGCAAAATAGTCCATGACCTACTGCAGTAGCGCTAGTTCCCGAGAGAACAAGTGGGCTAAGAGATACAGCAGCACAAGCACGGGTAGATAGAGCGCGACAAAATAGAAGGGAACATCGGCATTCCCCAGAGATAGATGACGAGGATATGTGTGGGCTACCGTGCTTTACAAGGAGGGTCCGGAAAACTCGGGTTCCTTCAGGGTTTAAGTTACCCGATAATTTCAAAAAATTCGATGGCCTGCAAGATCCCGAGGATTGGCTAGTCGATTACCTTGAGACGGTGAAGCTGATAGGTGGAACCAGAGCAACAGCCATGCAGAGTATTCAAGTACATCTGAGTGGAGCCGCAAGATCGTGGATAAAGAAGCTTTCTCCGGGTTCCATCGACAGCTGGGATAGTTTTGAGGATGTATTCGTCAAGAATTTCCGATCCATCTGCAAAAAACCCGCATCACTGGAAGAGTTGAGATCGTGTCGACAAAAGCATGATGAATCAATGAGAAAGTACATCCAGAGGTGGAACATCATTAAAAACTCGGCAGAGAACATATCTGACGAGAGAGCAATAGATGCGTTTGTAGCAGGAATTCGACGAGGAGATTTTGTCGAAGACTTGGGGAGAACTAACCCAAGGACAGTGTCGGCATTGATGGAAATAGCAAACAGATGGGCAGACGGAGAAGATGCTGTCCACAATAAGCGACACAGGTCACCGGAGGAGGACCGTGGTCGAAATTTTCACAATAGACGGCGATTCCCTCGGCAATTCTCGAGTTATGATGCTCCTGATCAAGTATCGGCTGGCTTTCGGGGAAGCACTGGAGGAAACAATAGAGATGAATATCAAAGGAGTAACGAGCAGCGAGGCGACAATAGAGATGACTCTCGGAATAACAGACAAAATAATGGACCAAGGTTTCAGAGACCTTTTGTATCCCCTGAGGATATGATGAACGGGCCATGTCAGATGCACTTCTATGTTGACAATAATGGGAAGAGGCAGTCAGGACATCTACAGAAGGACTGTCGAAATTTTCAAGCAATGTTGAGGTTTGCAGGGCAAGCCAATGCTCAGGCAACAAATAGAAACCCCCAGGGGCCCAGGAGTGAGATCCGCCTACCATCTCCTCCCGCAATTACGGACGAAAATAGACACCAGCTCAGAATAGCGGTAGCACCACACCCACCTCCATATATCGATCCCAATTCCAACGGCGCGGTTTCGATGATTCAAAAAGCTAGGCCGTCTAACAGGGCTCAGAAAGTAATTTCGCGACAAGTGTTCATGGCAGAGAAGATGCCTCCACCAACGACGGAGTACCTAAATTGGTCGGGACAGGACATTGGCTTCACAATAGCGGATCACCCGCAGCAAGTTTCTCGACCAGGGCAGTCAGCACTTATTTTACCGGCAGTGATTGCAGGATTCGATGTATCTCGAGTATTCATAGATGGAGGCAGCAGTCTAAACCTTATGTACGCAGATACACTAAGGAAGATGAACATCTCTCTAGCAAATCTGAAACCAACTGACACACGTTTTCATGGTATCACGCCAGAGAAGCCAAATTATCCGTTGGGGAAAATCAATCTCGATGTTCAGTTTGGGACCCGAGAAAATTACAGGATAGAAAGGCTGGAGTTTGAAGTCGTGGATTTCCCGTCGCAATATCACGCCTTGTTGGGACAACCAGCATATGCCAGGTTTATGGCGGTACCACACTACACGTACCTGTTGTGGAGGCTACCTGGGCCTAATGGACCAATTACAGTCAAAGGAAGCTTCGCGTTAGCCGACAAATGCGACAAGGATTTTCATCGACTGTCAGAAACCTTCGGGATGCAAGCAGAATACATGGCGTCAAAACTCACAACTGATTATGACGTGTTGCCAGACGTAGGAAGGCCTCTTAGTGAGCCAACCTTTAATATCACGAAAGACTCAAAGGAGGTGCGAGATTCACCCGACGGATCCAAAGAAAACGACGTCCATTGCAACAAACATGGACCTCGCATAGGAAAGCGCGCTCATCGAGTTCCTCCGTGAGCACTGGAAAATCTTTGCATGGTGTCCAGCTGACATGCCAGGAGTACCCAGGGAACTTGCCGAGCACCATTTAAACGTGGATCCAATAGCGAGACCAATCAAACAACCTTTGCGGCGTTTTTCGGAACCAAACTGTAAAGCTATGCTGTTAGAAATCAATCGACTCAGAGAAGCTGCTTTTATCAAGAAACTACATACAGAGGCCACGTGGGTAGCTAACCCAGTACTGGTCCCGAAGAAAAACACGAAAGTCCTTCGCATGTGTGTCGACTTTACGTGTCTCAATAAACATTGTCCAAAGGATCACTTTCCCCTCCCAAGGATCGATCGAATCATCGACTCCACGGCAGGATGTGAACGTCTTTCCTTCCTGGATGCATATTCTGGTTACAACCAGATCAGATTAAAAGAAGAGGATGAGGTCAAAACAGCGTTCATTACACCTTATGGCGTGTTTTGCTACAAAACAATGCCCTTTGGTCTGAAAAACGCGGGAGCAACATATCAGCGGATGATGCAAAAATGCTTGGCAACACAGATTGAAAAAAACGTACAAGTATACATTGACGATGTCGTTATAACATCAAGAAAGGGGTCAACATTGATCGAGGATTTAAAGGAAACCTTCGACAATCTTGATAAGTTTTGCATCAAGCTAAACCCGACGAAGTGTTCTTTCGGCGTCCCTGCGGGAGAACTTCTCGGGTTCCTAGTCTCAGCAAGAGGGATTGAAGCCAATCCAGAGAAAATCCAAGCTATCGTAACAATGAGGAAGCCAACAAAGTTAAAAGAAGTACAACAGCTGACTGGGCGAGTCGCAGCTTTAAGCAGATTCGTCGCCAGATTAGGAGAAAAAGCATTACCGTTCTATGCTCTAATCAAGCAAGGAGAGAAATTCCAGTGGAACGAAGAGGCCGACAGAGCTTTCGAGGATCTTAAGTGCACAATTTCGACACCACCAATTCTGGTGGCGCCCAAGGAGAAGGAACCCCTCTTGTTATACATTGCAGCCACGCCTCAGGTGGTTAGCACAGTACTTGTAGTTGAAAGAGAGGAAGAAGGAAAACTCCATGGAGTACAGAGGCCAGTATACTTCATCAGTGAAGTGTTATCTCCCTCAAAACAGCGGTACCCGCAGTACCAAAAGCTAGCATATGGAGTGTTTACAACCGCAAGGAAATTGCGGCACTATTTTTCGGCACACCCGATAATAGTGGTCAATGAGGCGCCTTTATCCAATATACTAAACAACCCAGAAGCTACGGGTCGTGTCTCCCTTTGGGGGATAGAGCTTTCCCCTCGGGACATCACATATGAAAAAAGAAAAGCAATAAAGTCGCAAATTCTACCAGACTTCATCGCAGAGTGGATGGAGTTACAAAATACGGGACCCCCGGATTTATCGAGAACTTGGACTATGAATTTCGACGGGTCCAAGAGATTAGAGGGAGCTGGAGCAGGCGTGATACTAATATCACCTGAAGGCGACAAATTAAAGTGTGTCCTGCGAATGACGTTTCCAAACGCATCTAATAATGAGGCAGAGTACGAAGCCCTCATACACGGGATGAAGATGGCGAAGGCTTGTGGTGCAACTCGATTAAAAATCTTTGGCGACTCACAGTTGGTAGCTCAGCAAGTCATGAACCAATGTGATGCAGTCAACGATAGTATGATAGCATACAAGGAAGTTTACAACGAGCTGGAGAAGCTGTTTGATGGGTGCGAAGTGAAACATATCAGCAGATTAAGCAATGATGAAGCCGACGTTTTGGCAAACATTGGGTCGCAGTGTCTCGCGATTCCACTAGGCGTATTTTGGGAAGAGATAGCCGAGAGATCTACAAAGTCAAAAAAACCAAAGAAGAAGGAGAAGGACGAGAAACCCTCGGGGGCTATAAAAGTGACAGTAGAAGAAGAGGAGGAACAGGACCTAGTTTTGATGGTACAAATTCCATGGATGCAAGTATACATATCATACATCCTAAGGAAACAAATACCCGACGATCCAGTTGAAGCAAGGCGAGTTATTAGGCGGTCCAAGGCCTTCACTGTGGTCAAAGGGCAGTTGTACAAGCGAAGTATTTCGGGAGTGTTACAAAGGTGCGTCACACCCGAAGAAGGAAGAATAATTTTGAAGGATGTACACGAACGAATATGCGGTCATCATGCAAGCAGTCGAGCTATAGCAGCCAAGGTTTTCAGAGCAGGATTTTATTGGTTAACAGCAATAGAGGACGCAAAAGAAATAGTTCGTACTTGTGACGCGTGTCAGAGATTTGCCGCAAAACCTCATTCTCCGGCAGCAGAGTTGATGCCAATACCGTTGTCTTGGCCCTTTGCTCAGTGGGGTCTCGATATGGTGGGAAAATTGCACAAGGCTTCGCCAGGAGGATACGAGTACATGCTCGTCGCTGTCGACAAATTCACTAAGTGGATAGAAGCAAAGCCGATAAATTCACCAGACGGAGCATCGGCAATTAAGTTCGTGAAAAGTATCGTTTTTCGGTTTGGAGTACCTCATAGCATCGTCACGGACAATGGTAGTAACTTCACATCCAAGGAATTCAAGGCATATTATGCAGAGGTAGGTATCAAACTACACTTTGCATCAGTTGCGCACCCGCAAACCAATGGCCAAGTCGAAAAAGCCAATGGAATTATTTGCAATGGTATCAAGAAGCGTTTGCTGGCGCCTTTGCAAAAAGCTCGACATACCTGGCCTGAAGAGTTTCCCAGCGTCTTATGGAGTATTCGAACAATACCAAATACGGCGACACAGGAAACCCCGTTTTTTCTGGTCCATGGAGCTGAGGCAGTACTGCCGATAGAAATTGAACATGACTCTCCACGGGTCACAGAATATGACGAAGAGGCCTCAAGAAAAGCATTGGAGGATGATGTCGATGCACTTGATGAAGCTCGAGATGAAGTGCTATCACGGGTAACCAAATATCAGCAGGACCTGAAGAACTACCACAGTCGACGTTTACGACCAAGATCCTTTCAGGTGGGCGACTTAGTTCTTCGACTCACCCAAAAAAGTCATGAAAAACTCGAGTCGCCATGGCTTGGCCCTTACATCATCACAGAAGTAATCGAAGGAGGAGCGTACAGGATAAAGGAGAAGAAGATAGGGGTTGCAGAGCCAAATCCCTGGAACGTGGCGCAACTCAGGCGGTTCTACGCTTAGAGTCGAAATATAGTCCTCCTTTGTAAAAATACAATGTACTGAAACGCCCGCGAGCTTTCAGACGCACTCTTTTCCTTTTCAGGGCACCGAGTGGGGCTGGAAAGGTTTTTAATGAGGCGGGCTCGCGGTGCTGCAATATAGAAAAGATATTGGTGATAGACATTTTCTTTATCGACACGCTCGGGGGCTTGCACCCAGCAGCTACCATATATACACTACCGACAAAATAGAACTTGCAAAAAAATAAACTTCGCTTTGGTGCAACACACCTCGCAAAACAATATAGAGACACAGGAAGAATCAATAAAAGGCTCGGGGGCTCGTTCAAACAAAAATAGCTCGAGATATTTGACAACATATATATTTACAATATACAGGCGTTCTTCGACAGAGACAACACAAAGAAATTCTTCAATCAACATTCAATATAGCGTCTATGTTAATTCCCTCGTTATTTGCAGCGCCAGTACTATGTTCAGCATAACTACCCCTGACAAAGAATTCTGCATCAAGCCGAAGCAGTTCGTCCATCATCTTTTCTGCTACAAGGCGCACATTGTCATCAATTTTGTCAACGTTTCTCCTTCGCTTCGCCTGCTTAGCCAGACACTTGTCGACAATTTGAGAAAGATCCAACTTTGGGTAGCAGATCTGTATCATAATCATGGCGAATCTTGCTCCAGCTTCAAGTTGAGCCCGCACGAATTGATGAATACGAGGAGCATCTCGAAATTTCTCCATCAAGGCAGGAAGGGTGTCTGGGATTTTGTTGCGAGGAAACATGGTGCTGTAGACTAAAGATAAAGTTTTCGTGCAGAAGTCGAGAAAATCGTGGACCTGACTCGCGCGATCTTGAAATCTGACTATTTGGCGAGTTCGCTCAGGAGTGACCCAAAAATTGGCACCATGCTCACGGGCAAGCCTGACAAGCACGTTGGTTCGGGCTTCAACACGTTGCTCTTCGGCAGCAGTATCCAAGAAAGAACATGTTCCACCGGAAACTTCAGCAAGAAGTAAAAAATAGTGGTTAAACTAACACGACCAAGTTTTGCGGAGCATACCCGCCATATCCAAGCTAGCATCATTCATCAGCTCAAGCATATGATTTTCTCGGCGAGTAGCTTCGGCAGCCTCAGCAACTGCAGTTTCCTTCAACGCCATGGCTTCTTGAGCTTGTTGGATAGCTCGTTTCTCATTCTCAGATGATCTTCGAGACTGCTCCATGATCATGAGAATTTGTTTTTTCTTCGACTGAAGCTCTCGACGGAGTTCGTCCAAATCCTCACTTTGTGCAACACTCGACGAACCTCCAATATATTCGATAGCGGAGGACCTTTTAGTGCAAGACGCCGCAGGCAGGGCATCCGAGGAACGAGGCCCAGTGGTATAATTGTCAAAAATCAACTGGAGAGAAAATAATTCGACATCAATACCTCGGCAACATAGCTTTTTCATTAATAAAGACAGGTATTTACATGGCTATTACAAAGGAAAGTTCCTACTGAACTAGTGGGGTAGTTGTCGCCAGAGCTACTATGGCGACAGCATTAAAAGAAAAGTACAGCGAAAAAAGAAATACAAGATTGTCTACTTGACCTCCGGCTTCGACGAACTAGGAGCCGGAGTTGGCTTGAATCCAAGGAAAGACAGGATCTTCTTCGAATTTGGCTTGGCAGCCTTAATCAAAGACTGCCATTTCTTCGTCTCCATATCCTTCACATCACCAACTTTGGCCCAGTCGACATTTTGATGGCTGTTAGCAACCAAGGCTATGGTGCCTTCAACACCAATCTTCAAGCCTTCTTGTCGAAGACTGGGTCCAAGATCTTCCTTCGACATGAAGCACTGGGCGAGGGCAGTAAAAGACTCGGGTTCTTCTTTTTTCGCGAAGTGGAAGGGAAAAAGCCGAGACAGAACTGTTCTCGCGTCAGTAAGACCTTGGCGTGCTTCATCTCCATGGATCTCAAGAAGGGAGAGCGCGTCGAGGAGGCGATCACCATCAGGATTCTCTAGATCATAATCTTGCTGCGTCCTCCCTAATAAGGCAAAAATATAGTTCGTCAGGAAAAAAAGCACGCCAAGAAAAGCATGGGTATGCAAAAAACAAGCAATGGTTAGAGCACTTACTGACAAAACGTCGGCTCTGTGATTCTAGTCGAGAGATAATCCCTTCTTCGCGGGCAGTTTGCTGAGTGTTGTTTTCACTCAAAGAATTTTCCGCACTGTGAAGTCTCTTTCGAAGATCTTCAATAACAGCGGCATTTGATTCAGCCTTCTTGCGAGCATTTTCGCTTTGCTCCGATTGCAGAGCAAGAGCATCAGCACGTTTGTTAGCTTCCGCAAGATTGGCTGGCAAAACAATCGACAATAAACAAGTGTCATAAAAAATGAAGGAGAAGCAGGAGAATTTATTTCATAGGAGAAACAAGAGAAGCAGCAAAACAAGTGTCAAGTACCTTCAAGCTCTTTGCAATGGTCACGATACCCGACGAATTGGGTACCGAGACGAAGAAACTCCTGCATCAAAGGCTGCAAAAGAAAAGTAGAGAAATAAAATCAATATAGGAATTGAAAAATTCGACAGTAAGAAGCAGAAAAGAGGGGGGTCAACAGTATTGAAATCCTCAGGACACAAAAAAGAGGGGAGTCGACAGAAGTGAACTTACATCATCCAATGAAGGAGTTGTGGAACTGCCAATTAATTGGGAGGGTTCCTTGGCTGGCTCAACCCTAGCTCTCTTCGGTGAAGAGGCACGGGGGCTCTCAATCGGAGCAGTGAGCTCAACGTCCTGCTGAGGAGGCGAAGTTTCCTCTTCATCAGGTTGAGCTTCGGAGACGACTAAAGTTTGCGACGTGCTCCCTCGAGCAGTCGCGTCAGTAGGTGGATTTTCATCCTCGTCGCCACTACAATAAAAGGCGACAAAATAAGAAACAAAATAGACAAAATATCGAGAGCAAACAACAAAGAGCAATAGAACTTACGAGCTGACAAGGGCATCCTCGTAAGGGTTGAAAGTTGTCCTTTCTTCAGTAGGAACAACTTCTTCGGCAGGAGGTGCGCCGGTCTTGGAGGTGCCAGAATCGTCAACTTCGTCCCTTTTTCTCTTGTTCCTTGGAGAAACAGCGGAGGGGAGGGAGTGTGTCGATGCGGTAGCCTCAGAATCTTCTCTTTCAGAAGAAGCCGCGGATTTCTGAGAACCCGCGACTTCACTCTCAGGGCGAGAAGTACCCTGGTTGTCGTCAGTGACAACGGCCTGTTCTTCGACTTCCCCATCTTCAGGAAGAGGAGGAAGAGAAGCTAGAATTGGATGATTCTACAAAGGCAAGAAAAGTCGACAAGAAAATTATGCAGGGGAAGTCAGCAGAAGTAACAGTCGACAAATAGCAAAATAATCGGGAAGACAAAAAAAACTAGTAGGTGAAAATACCTTGGGGAGTGGGTTGGAAGCA
Organism: Lolium rigidum; assembly: GCF_022539505.1. Classification (NCBI taxonomy): domain Eukaryota; kingdom Viridiplantae; phylum Streptophyta; class Magnoliopsida; order Poales; family Poaceae; genus Lolium; species Lolium rigidum. Next base: position 441,602 of record NW_025900066.1, read on the forward strand.
CTATATGGCTCCACACGGCAAGAAGATGGAATAGGATCTTTCTTGCTGAGTGATGAGATTCTTCGGATAAGTTTCTCCAAGTCCTTTACAGAAAGGTCCTTGGAGATCCTATTAGCATCTTTTTCGCCAGCATACGTCCAAAGGGGATTTTTGCGAGCCTGCAGAGGCTGCACCCTAATCCTAAGGAAGTAAGCTGTGATTTGGATACCCGACAGTTCCCTGCCGCGGGTATTCTGAAGCTCATGAATACGAGACATTAGCGCCTCTGTCGATGCTTTCTCTTCTTCTGTAGCTTCAGCGTCCCAGGAACGGCGGCGAAGAATCTTCGCGCTTCCATCAAAAGGAGCTATGTTGTACTCCACCGAGTTAGCGCTTTCCTCGCGCACATAGAGCCATCTTTTGCGCCACCCTTGGACGGAGTCGGGGAATTTGACGTCAAAATACTCGACGTCAGGGCGAACGCAAATAACGACACCACCTATGTTGTAGGTGAAGTTGTGGGAGCCATTGTGGCGGAGGTAGAAGATGCGCTTCCACAGAGCCCAGTTAGGAGGGACTCCGAGGAAGCATTCACAAAGAGTAATAAAAATGACGATGTGGAGGATAGAATTGGGAGTGAGCTGATGTAGCTGCACCCCATAAACAAAGAGAAGGCCGCGAAGGAAATCGTGAATGGGGGTGGATAGGCCGCGAATGAGATGATCAACGAAACTGACCCGATATGAGATTGGAGGTGAAGGATAGCTTTCGTCACTGGGGAAGCGCAGCGCGTCCTTCGTCTTGGTGAGCCCGAGCTTTTTCATCAGGTTCAGGTCTTGGTGGGAGATTTTGGATCTCTCCCACTCCAGATCTTCCGCCGCCATCTTGGATTCGGGAGTGGTGTGGCGAGTGAGCCGCGCGCGTGGTGGCATCAAGCAATGGCGAGGGCGCAGCGTGCGAGTATGGTTGAGCTCTGGGCGCAATGGGGATTTTTTCGCAGAGGAGAAGCAGAGGTGCGGCGCAAGCGAAAGTGTAAACGGAGGAAGAAGACGACCTTATATAAGGAATTGGCGAAGCGGCGCACCGTTGGATGGAGTAATTTTGGCGGTGGATGTTGTACACGTGGCTAAGGGGTAAAAGAGTACTTTGACTGTGAAGGAACGGAACAGACGTTACAGTGCGTGCGCCAGGAAAAGCGGAGGACGTGGGTCCCCCACTTGCACAACGTGTAAACGTGGTGAGGATTCTGGGCCCGCAAGACAGAGAAAAGAACAGTACTCGCGTTTTTCCAATACACTGGTCGTGGTTATCGTCAGTAGTGACGACATTAACTAAAGGAAAATCTCGGCAGTGAGGAGTAAGGGAATTGGCGGCAGAGAAAAATTATCGATTGTTTCGAGAGCCTTTGATCAAATACAAGTTTTTGCCCAAATGCTCGGGGGCTACTTCGGAAAAAAGAAAAAAGTTCGAGTATGACAAAATAGAAATGGCGAGAGCCTATGATCAAACACAAGCATTTGTTCATAGCCTCGGGGGCTACTCCCATCGGGAGCGCTGGTCGCGCACCCGATAGACATAAAAAGCTCGAGAGGGATTGACAATATAGTGGCATAAGATGTTGAGCCTACAACCAAGCACAAGTCCTTGGCTGTAGCCTCGGGGGCTACTCCCATCGGGAACGCTGTTCGCGTGCCCGATGAAATTATAAAAAAAATATAGAGAGAAAGAAGAAGTGAGCATATTTCGAGTTATACAAATAACTCGAAACATACTCCCATCGGGAGAGCAATATAAGTCATCCGTTGACTCAATAAAATGTGCTATTCCAACAGCCGAAAAAGCACTCGACAATATATTCTCAGAGCGCCAAAGTTGCGAATAATCTCTGAATGCCGCAAAACTCTGCGAAGGTAAGACCCCGGATCCGTTCGAGCGGCGTGGCACCGTCTCCGACGTCGGTTTGCTACTTTTTTCCGTATCAACGGATACGAAGAAAAATCCTAACGGACGCGTTAGGTACCCGATAAAACATGACCGGGACTCGACGGAATGGTAAGACCTTAAGCGGCACCTGTCGAAGTTTACACCAGTATCCCGAGATCATGTCCAGGGACGTGATCTTGAAGTAGGTTTTTGCGGATTGCCACTAGAGCAGTTAACTAGTACCTGATCCGTCAGATGAACTAGCCCCAATTACCATTATCCCTGCACAATATATAATTGCGTATCCAAAAGATATGTGATAAATTTGATAATTATTGAATGATTAAAGTTGGAGATTTTCCCTGATTCTTCGATTCAAGCAAAATCTCGGGGGCTACTGACATAGGCATCCCCAATGGGCCTGCCGAAGATGGTACCCGGGGTTTACTGAAGGCCCATGACTCGATGAGTATGGAGATTCGGAAGCCCAAGTTAGTATTAAGGAAAGCTAGAAAAACACTTGTAATCTTTCGGGATGAGTTAGAAACCTTCCCGGACTCTGTAATGTGTGCACTACGAATCCCTCGACTCCGCCTCCTATATAAGGGGGAGTCGAGGGACAAAGAAAGGATCGATTCATTGTCTCACGCAACCCTAGTTTTTACATCGTCGAGTACTTTTCGGCTGAAACTTTCGAGATCTACTTGCCCTCTACTTCCGCTAAACCCTAGTCTACAATCCGTAGGCATTGATAAGTTAATCCCTTGTCAGCCGGCCCCCAGGCCGTCACCCATCTTGCCCTAGGCCAGAGCCGGCCCTGAGAGCAGCGTGATCGTGAACACGTGAACAGAACGGATATATATACGAAACGGGAAATCTAATTCTACACTGACCTCGCTGTAAGGAATCCCGAGGTCGTCCAGTCCGAGCGATCTCCATCTGACGGCGCGCACGGATCGGTGGGCCTCGGTGTGTAGTAAAGGCTGGGTGCACGTAGTAATTGCGAAACGGTTCAAATTTCGTGAACCGTGCCCAGGTCTATCTGCAGGTGAGAGGGCACACTGCATTTCTCTCCCCTTCTCCAAAATCGGTCAGCGACACAGCGGCGACCGCCGAAATCGTGGCGTCTCCGTAGATCCTCGCCGCCGCGAGGAGTCTCGCTCACCGGCGTCTGCTACGTCCTCTTCTCTGGCGTCTGCTACTTCCTCCTCTCCGGCGGCATCCGCATCTGGACATCCGCGAAGGCGAGTTGCTCGGGGTCACCGGCTACATCGCGCATCCGCAGCCGCAGCGCCGCCGGCAGGGTACTGTAGACTAACCCTTCTCCCCTCCCCCACCACATGGTTGCTGTCTATATGCTAGATAACGAGCTGGATTTCGTGTTTGGGGGCACATTTCTCTACGTTTAGCCGCATCATGCGTTGGATCTTGCTTTTTTTGGATAGATGCAGTACATGCAAAAGCAGGGGGAGCAAAATCCATGAGCAGTGTGTGCCGTTGTTTTGTTTTTGATGGCTAGAAATGTACCAAATGGTGTTTCTGCGGATGTACCAGATGGTGTTTTTACAGTAGATGATGTTTCATATAGGTTTTTTGTTGAGCATGCGATAGATTGTTCATATGCAATAGGTGTTCATAAATGTGAATCATCAGGTGGTACATCCCCCTGAATTTTTGAATCATCAGACATATGTTTTTCTTATGCAGTAGTTTGTGTTTGTGCTTGTTTTTAAGATCAGGTAGATGATGTTTTTTTTATGCAGTACATTTTGAGGTCATCAGCTGTTTTATCGATGAGTAGCATTAGATGGTGTGCGCGACCCCCCTGATCTGCAAATGTACCTGAAGAGTAACATCATTTTTTTGTGTTTTGCAATGTACCAGATGGTGTTTCTGTTTCTGGTACATCAATTTTTTTTAGCATCATGTAGATGGTAATTCTTTTTTACGCAGTATATTTTTGTGTTCTAGTACTAGCACGATGGGAAGCACCGGGATGGTGTTCTCTATTCCTTTTTGATACATTTTTTCCTTGCAAAAAGCACTTCCATGTTTGGGAAGATGCAGTACCATGTGTTTTTTGTTCGAGCATTTTTGGATAGATGGTTTTGATCATGGCAGTACCATGTGTAGTAGGGAGAATGCTTTTTTTTGCCCCCTTCACCGTATGCAGTTTAGTTGGTTACACGATGGATTCTCCTAGGGGGGATATATAGTTGTTGCATATCACTTTTTGTCATCATGTTGGGTAATCACTTCCTATTTTCAAATCCTTTTCCTCACTTTTTTCGCCTTTTTATGTATCATGCAATTCTAACTAGGGCACCTTTTATGTGTAGTAGAAGATACACCATGTCTGATGAAGAGACTGGGGCACCTTTGCTATCACGTTTTATCATGGAGTACCTTGGCCTCCAACCTGGCCAAGTGTACGGGGTTATGTTGGTTTGTCCGCGCTTTTCGTCTCAACCTGAGAGCCTTTTTCACGCACTGCATGTTGTCAAGTCCCTGGTCACTGCTCCCATTAGCTACATGGTCAACAGTACACGTCATGCTCAACTAGTTGTTAGGTGCAACAATCCAAATGATGCAGAGGTGTTGGATTACAGTAGGGGCCTATTCAAGTTTGACGATAAATTAATCAAATGTATCAAAGTTCATTCAGTTGGTCTGTTACCTGAAGAAGAAGATGACATTCAAACAGCCAGTATCCAAAATTTTCCTCATTCCGCTGAAGGTCATTCCATTTTGAATTACCCTAGCAGGATATAGTTCTTTCATGGAAGATATAGACTTGCATTTGAACCCCACACTGTCCGTTAGCACAATGGAAGGACTTGGCATTGATGAAGGAAGTGTAGATTGTTTGTTGAAGGTTGACATAAATTACCTAGGACGTCCTAGAGATTTCCTGTTCGCATTGCGGATTGCAAGTTACCCGTATTTTAGGTTCGCTGTTGATCAAGATGGAAGCATGTACATGAGGTTTCAGTCAAACACGGAATCTGATATCACTGCCATGTATCATTTTTTCGTGGGTAGACGTTTGATGGTGAAGTTTTACAAGGTGATTACTGTGAAGAAACGCAACCACCATTTCGATGTTTCTGGTGAGACAATCTGGTGGAGGGCTCACATAGAAGATACCTGGTCAGCTATTCTGGGGACTCACCGTGCACCAGACAACGGCAGGCGCCAGTCACCACGATCGGGGACTCGCCACGCTCGCGGACTCACCACGCTCGGTGACTTGCCAGTCGCCAGTTTTCGGGGCTCGCCACGCTCCAGACAACGTCAGTTGCCAGTCGCGGTGATAGCTCCAACTTCAGCTATTCGACCTCCACGTTCGCCGATTCCATGGCACGCTATTCAAAGGAAAGCACAAGAAAAAAGATCAGAACATGAAGCTATGGTGCCTCAAGCCGTCTCTACAAGACGACTCGAGCCTCGAGGACTACTACTACGCATATTCTGGCGCAGCCAACTTCTTCACCGGCTCCGTCGCCTATGTCAAGTTATGCGACTACTTCGGCACTGTTTGCCTACATCACCGAGGTGTATGACTACATCGACATCAGCTCTCTCGGTCTGGTCACGTCTCCATCAACTCGTGGTGGCGCGAAGCAGGCACTTAGGGGCTCGACAATAGCATTGCTCCTGAACTGCTGTGACCACCCAGCCATGGCCACGACACGGCGCCTAGGCGACCCCCACAAAGTGTGTGTGCGACTGACTCACGCGTACATCTGGATACATGAACTCCACTACTTCTACTCGGCGACTCCGACACTGCCCGGAGGCTCGGTGACTTGCTCACCAGCGACTCGACAGCCTTGGCAGCGATCAGGGGCTCGGCGGTCCTCTACATCCGCTATGGTGACCACTTCGACAACAATTCAACTACATCGCTCCTGAGCCATGGCGGCCAGGTGATCAACGCAGCATGTACGCACAGCTTTACGACCACAACTCGCCGACCTCCACGTCCGTGACTCGCTGGCCTCTTCATCTGTGACATCGGCCCCTTTGACCATGACCTGCCGACTTCCACGTCCGTGACTCGCCGGCCTCCACGTCCGCGACTCCGCAGCCTCTACATTCACAACTCGGTGACCCCTTCCATTCGGTTGCTAAAATCACCCGAGGACTCGGGGGCTCGACTACAACATCGCTCATGACTATGGCTGTGACACGACGCCCAGGCGACCACCACAGCGTGCGCGCGCGACTGACTCACGGAGACATGGAATTCACTACTTCGACTGGCGACTCGGTGACCCCGACATCGCTCGGGCACTCGGCGGCCTCGGAATTCACTACTTCGACTGGCGACTCGGTGACCCCGACATCGCTCGGGCACTCGGCGGCCTCGGAAGCGCTCGACGGCATCTTCATCCACGACTAGGGAGGCCCACGGCGATTGAGCTATTCCTTCAACTCGGCAACCTCTACGTCGACTTGGTAGCCGATACATTCGTTACTCGTCGAGTTCTTCATCAACAAACTTGGAGCCTCTACTTCGACTCGCCCTTCTCTATGCCAGCAACCCGGCATGGTCTCCATGTTCTAGGACCCTCGTCCGACTCCTCGGGTCACCTTGGGGCTCGGGGGCTCCTTCACTCCGGCCGTCAGACCGACAAGCACTACAAACGAGGGCGTTGGTGGTTCGAAGCAAACCTCATGATGCTACCTCTTTTCTTACATTTATTTCAGGAGTCCCTCAACGACTTCCAACCGGCAGCTCTGCAACATGCGAAGTCGGAACAAGACCAACCCCAAGCAAGAAGCGAAGCCGGCAACAAGTCCCTGATGCACTCGGGGACTACTGATGGGGATATGACACGTGGGTATCCTCGTGGAGGTAGAATGTGGCCCATTATGGAGGTGGCCCGACACGACGACTCGGCAGGCTAGGACGACTCAAGACAAGCCGACTTGGAGCCCAAGATGGAGACTCCAATACGTAGTCGACTAGAACACTTGTAACCCTAGCCGGCTGTATATATAAAGCCACCCCTAGAGGTCAGATGGGGAGACAATCTAGACAACACCCGCTGCCCAAGCTTCTAAGCCGAACGTAGGGATCCTCCACCGCAGGGCCCTGAACCAGGGTAAACTCTGCGTTTGCCAATCTCGCTCCCGGATTCTCCTACGTCGCCTTGCCCTACTCTCTAAGCTACCCCATGTAGCATCTGTCATGGTGAATCCTACGATAGGTACCTGGTAGGGTACCATGCAACATGCATACCAAAACTCCAAAATTCTCACCCCCCTTTTATGAATAGCAGGCCTGACAAATTTGAATCAAATTTGAATTCAACCAAAGGAAATACAAAAAATAGAAAAATGAAAAAATTGCGCACGAAGTCATTGTATGGGATATAGTTGATTGGAAAAAAACTAGCCCTATGGTCATTTGAAGAAAAAAACCATCACTACTATTGCTATCATGTATGAGTTACCCTTAGCTTTCTACCCTAGTGGCCATGTTACCTGCAAAATGAACTGCAAATGTAGTGATAATCACCCAAATTTTGGCACAAATGTGAATCTTGTCATTACAAATAACAGCTTTGCCGAGTGTCCGTTTGTTGACACTTGGCAAAAGGCTAACGCCGTTTAGGCTTCCGTCAACCACAGCCGTGGCAGCCACGTGGCCCATAGCTTTGCCGAGTGTCCCAGTTTACCGAGTGTATTTTTCTGTTTCGCCGTGTATATATATTCTTTTCCGAGTGCTGACACTTGTCAGAGCGTGCTTTTGCTGTGTACCGCATCTTTGCCGAGTGTTTCTATTCTGGTACAAGGCAAAACATGTCTTTGCCGAGTTCCGAAAGCAAGACAATCGGCACACAGGAAAAGACACGGCGAAATTTCATTTTCCAGTAGTGATTTTAAAAGTACTATATTGTTTGATCTCCCAGTTTTTACCCAATCTATACATTCATCTCCCAAAAGTGGTACAGATTATGAGCAGATGATGAGAGCATATCAGGAGCTAGTGGTTTTTGTTGCCCAAGCGATGATGATGGTTTTCGCTTGCTGGCTTGTGTTACGAATTGATCTTTATAATTTAATTAGTGTACATGTCAACTGCCGATATTACTGCATTATTTTTGTTACTCCATCAGTCCCAAAATATAAGGCGTCCTTAAATTTCGCTAGTCAACAACTTATAACTTTGACTCTGATCTATACTTATATTCTATCCACAATTTTTTTCTAAATATATATGAAAAGAAAGAGATTTGCAAGACGAATGCACCGATTCCATTTATACATCTTGAAACCATATAATTTTGTATATATTAGTGGTCAAAGTTGTGCATCAAAGACCGTGAAAAAAAAGCGTGACTTATATTTTGGGACGGAGGGAGTAGAACCAATGTTTCATGACAGTTTAGGGAACTGATAGTCTGACAGGCTATGATCTGCATGACTGAATAAAGATCTCATAGAGCTTTTAATTTACGTCAGTAGCTGCAGAAAACTGGTAGGTATTTGTCCGTTATATCTTGCACTGTCATGTACTGAGATGGAGATCTTCATATGTTTGGCCACCGAGTAACAGGTTGTAGTGATCACTGCAATTATTTTGGCTTATCATAGTTTCCAGACTGGTTTTATAGATTTTCCTTACTTAAGTTCTTTTACTCAAAGGATCAACACACACATTTCGCCATACTTTATGTACCTATCTATGTGGAAGAAGATTCTATTCCAAATGCCTGATAGCTAATTAACCGTATTTATCCTTCACGGGCACAACAAATTGCCGTCTGCCTTGGCTAATTTTCTGCCATGTAATGTAAATAGCTTGGATTCACATGACCTGCCCGTCTCTCTTTCATATTTTCTTTATGTGTGAATTTTTTTTTTCAGTAGGATATATATCTTGATCTTACTATGGTTTGAGGTTTCAATTTTTTCTGAAAAATAAAATCGCTCATGTACATAGGGTAGTATACCATGTATGCGAAAAGTCCGTGTTGAACCGAGCGGCAGGTGAGCCGGCCGCATCGCACTAGTAGAAACAAGGGCTTTGGTTTTTTGCTCAAAGAGCTTTTGCACCGGATTTGGCACGAACCGGTGCTAAAGGGGGTCATTAGCACCGGTTCGTGCCCTTTGGACGTAACAGGGACCTTTAGCACCGGTTCGTGTTACGAACCGGTGCAAATGAGCTATCTTTTGCACCAGTTCGTAACACGAACCGGTGCTAAAGGTTCGTCGCCAGGCACGTGGCAGCCGCGGGTATCTTTTGCACCGGTTCGTAATACGAACCGGTGCAAAAGGGCCCTTTGCCCTATATATTCAGCTCACCCCCAACCAGCCAACTCATTTCATTTTTTCTAGGGGAAAGGTGTGTGTGTTGAGTGCTACCTTGCTTCTCTTTGGCATGCACATAAGGTGCTCGATGAAATGTCTGAGAGAATGATGCCGCTTGATTTTACACAAAACAAAAATGATATGAGGTGCCGGAGCGACACTTAAGCTTTCTCCTCTTCTCCTCGATCAAGGTTAAGCTACAACTTTACCCTTTCATTTGTACGGTGCTAATTTCCACTATTTATAAATATTATGATATTTTGTAATAGTTTTTTGATAAACTTAATTAATTATTTGATGTAGATGAACCGGCGGCAATGGATGTACGTTGACCGACGTCTACCCGAGTTCACTTCGGGCCTGAAAAAATTTATCCGTGTGGCTCAGGAAAACCCACAGGCGGATGGTTTTATGTGTTGTCCATGTGTTGATTGCCGGAACTTGAAGCAATACCCTGAATGGCAAGTCATTCACTCCCACCTGCTTTGGAAAGGTTTCATGCCCAGCTATAATTGTTGGACCAAGCATGGAGAAAGAGGGGTTATGATGGAAGACGACGACGAAGAAGAAGAGGATGATGATATGTACCCTAACTACGGTGATACTGCAACAGGGCATGATGAAGATGAAGATGCAGGAGGAGGTGAAGATGAAGAGGCATCAGATGAGCCCGTTGATGATGATCTTCGTCGGGCCATCGCTGATGCACACAGAGATGCAGAAACAGAAAACGAGAAGCGAAAGTTAAAGGGCATGTTAGATGATCACAAAAAGAAGTTATACCCAAATTGCGAAGATGGCAACACAAAGCTCGGTGCCACCCTGGAGTTGCTGCAATGGAAGGCAGAGGCTGGTATATGTGACAAGCCATTTGAGAAGTTACTGAAAATAATGAAGAGGAGGTTTTCAAAGGATAACGAATTGCCTGACAGTACGTACGAAGCAAAGAAGGTTCTCTCGCCCTCTAGGATTAGAGGTGCTCGAAGATACATGCATGCATTAATGATCGCATCCTCTACCGCGCTGAGTACGAAAATTTGGAAAAATGCCCGGTATGCACTGCACTTCGGTATAAGATCAGGCGAGATGACCCTGGTGATGTTGAGGGCGAGCCCCCTAGGAAGAGGGTTCCTGCCAAGGTTATGTGGTATGCTCCTATAATACCACGGTTGAAACGTCTGTTCAGAAATAAAGAGCATGCCAGGTTGTTGCAATGGCACAAAGAAGACCGTAAGAAAGACGAGATGCTGAGACACCCCGCTGATGGGTCGCAGTGGAGGACAATCGATAGAGAGTTCCCGGACTTTGCAGATGACGCGAGGAACTTAAGGTTTGGCCTAAGTACAGATGGAATGAATCCTTTTGGGGAGCAGAGCTGCAGTCATAGCACCTGGCCTGTAACTCTATGTATCTATAACCTTCCGCCTTGGTTGTGCATGAAGCGGAAGTTCATTATGATGCCAGTGCTCATCCAAGGCCCAAAGCAACCCGGCAACGATATTGATGTGTACCTACGACCATTATTTGAAGAACTCTTACAGTTGTGGAGCAAACCAGGTGTACATGCATGGGATGAGTACAAACAGGAGTCATTTAACCTACGAGCGTTGCTTTTCGTGACCATCAATGATTGGCCTGCTCTTAGTAACCTTTCGTGACAGACAAACAAGGGATACAATGCATGCACGCACTGTTTAGATGAGACCGAAGGTGCATATTTGAATAAATGTAAGAAGGTTGTGTACCTGGGGCATCGTCGATTTCTTCCAAAGAGGCACCCCGTCAGAAAGAAAGGCAATCATTTCGGAAGTGAGGCAGATCACCGGGTGAAGCCTGAACTCCGTACCGGTGATGCTTTACTTGATATGGTCAAGGACATAAAAGTAATCTTTGGAAAGGGTCCTGGCGGTCAATCTGTTCCGAATGACGTCGTTACCGGACACGCACCCATGTGGAAGAAAAAATCTCTATTTTGGGATCTACCCTATTGGAAAGTCCTAGAGGTCCGCTCTTCAATCGACGTGATGCACGTGACGAAGAATCTTTGCGTGAACCTGCTAGGCTTCTTAGGCGTGTATGGGAAGACAAAAGATACAACAGAAGCACGGGAGGACCAGTATCGTATGAAAGTCCCAAAAAACAAGCAAGAACAGAATTACAAGACGGATACAGGGAGTCGCTTAAGTCCTGCCAGCTACGCTCTTACCAAAGAAGAGAAGGATATCTTTTTTGAAGTCCTTTACAGTATCAAGGTACCGTTTGGATTCTCATCAAATATAAAGGGAATTGTAAATATGGCGGAGAAAAAAATTCCAAAACCTGAAGTCGCATGACTGCCACATTATTATGACGCAGTTGCTTCCGGTTGCACTGAGGGGGCTTCTGCCAGAAAATGTTCGAATACCCATTGTGAAGCTATGTGCATTCCTTAATGCAATATCTCAGAAGGTAATCGATCCAGCTAGTCTTCCAAGGTTACAGAAGGATGTGGTGCAATGTCTTGTTAGTTTTGAGTTGGTGTTTCCACCATCTTTCTTCAATATTATGACGCATCTCCTGGTTCACCTTGTCGAAGAGATTGCCATCCTCGGTCCTGTCTTTCTACACAATATGTTCCCCTTCGAGAGGTTCATGGGGGTCTTAAAGAAATATGTTCATAACCGTGCTAGGCCAGAAGGAAGCATCTCCAAGGGCTATGGAACGAGAGGAGGTCATTGAGTTCTCGTGTTGACTTTATTCCTGACCTTAAGTCGATTGGTGTTCCTGAATCGCGACATGAGGGTCGACTAAGTGGAAAAGGCATGCTAGGAAGGAAATCAATGATATGTAGGGACGGGATTTCTTTCACTCAAGCACACTACACAGTTCTACAAAGTTCCACCTTGGTGGCCCCGTATATCAGTGAACACAAGAATATTGTACGCTCCCAACATCCGGGGCAGTCTGAAGACTGGATTACACATAAACATATGCAGACATTCGGCGGTTGGCTCCGAGCACATCTCATTAATAACAACGATATTGGAGATCAGTTGTACTTGTTGGCCGGGTCACCATCTTCGACTGTACTGACTTTCCAGGGGTATGAGATAAATGGAAATATCTTCTACACGTTCGCCCAAGATAAAAAGAGCACCAACCAAAACAGTGGTGTCCGCATTGATGCAACAAACACTAGCAGTGGGGAAAAGGACACATATTATGGTTACATAGAGGAGATATGGGAACTTGACTATGGACCTTCTTTTAAGGTCCCTTTATTTCGGTGCAAATGGTTCAAGCTGGATGGAAAAGGGGTAAAGGTAGACCAGCTGTACGGAATGACAACAGTGGATCTCAACAATCTTGGTTACGAGAGACGAACCATTCGTCCTAGCCAATGATGTGGCTCAGGTTTTCTATGTGAAGGACATGTCCTTCAGACCGAAGAAAAGAAAACATAAGGAAACGAGCTCATCCGATGAGCCAAAGCGTCACATAGTTCTTTCAGGTAAAAGAACCATCGTGGGAGTCGAGGACAAGACAGACATGTCAGAAGATTATAATAAGTTTGCTGAAATTCCGCCGTTCATAGTGAACATTGACCCAACCATCGCGTTAAATGCTGAAGATGCTCCATGGTTACGGTCGAAGCGATCATAATCTGGCCGGCCTCCTGCCGATTCGGCACCTCGAAAATGGAAAATGGATTTTTCGTGCGATGAAAAGGAAAACTTCCTCCTGCAACATTGTAAGACATCCCAAGATACACATGTGTGCAACATTGAAATAGCATGTTGTGAGTGGAGATGGGTTGGCTTTTTGTACCATATTTATAGAGTCGTTCACGGGCTTGCAGGGAAATTTTTCCGAGGCGCAACTTCCGAAGATGTCGTAGGGCGTGTGCACCAACGATATCTTCGAGAAGTTGCGCCACGGGAGATTTTCCAACCCTTTCCCCAATACTGTTAGAGGAGATGTTGTTGGGTGTATACTAGCAGCTTCCGAGCGGGACTCTCCCCGGAGGGGCTATATATAGCAATGTGCCTCTAGATAATCCCCCCCCCAGATGAGGCCACCCCAGATAAGGCAAACACCAGATAAGCCTCCCCCAGATTTAGCCCCCCCATCTTTAGCACCGGTTCCAGCCAGGAACCGGGATAAAAGGGGTATATAAACTAATCCACCATCTTTAGCACCGGTTCCAGCCAGGAACCGGAATAAAAGGGGTATATAAACTAATCCACCATCTTTAGCACCGGTTCAAGCCAGGAACCGGGATAAAAGGGGTATCACCATCTTTAGCACCGGTTCAAGCCAGGAACCGGGATAAAAGGGGTATATAAACTAACGACAACGACTTTATTGAAATTTAACAAGATACGTTAACTAAACCTAAAACAACGACAACACGGCTTTATTGAAATTTAACATTAACTAAATTTAAACTAAAATAACAACTTCTACTAGTTCTTCCGCGCATCCGCTGCTGCCCTCCTGGCTGCCGCCTCCTGCCGCAGCTCCTCCTCACGACGACGCTTATGCATCTCCTCACTATCCAGATCCGCCACACGCGGCCGCTTATGCAGCTCCTGGAGACTCTGCCTCTCAAATGCTTCTATGGTAGCCGCTAGCGCCGCCTCCTCCCACTCCTCTATCTCCGCGAGTTGAGGGTCCACCTCATCCGCTGCTGCCCTCCTGGCCGCCGCCTCCTGCCGCAGCAGCTGCTGCTGCAGCTCCTCCCACTCCTCTATCTCCGCGAGCTGCGGGTCCACCTCCACCGGCGGCGGGTGCGGCTTTGGGGGCATAGTGCAATAGGCTAGGGTTCTGTGATGAGTGAAATGGGAGAGATGGGGGCGTAATATTTATAGAGGGCGTGTAGGCGGGAAATCTCCGCGCTGCGCGTCGTGGCGGGAAAATATCCCGCACGGCGTCGCGGGGCGCGGGAAATATCCCGCGCGGCGTCGTGGCGGGAACCCGCGCAGCGTCGTGGTGGGAACTCGATCCCGCACGAAACAGAGAAAAAAGGCGGGAAGAAGGCAAAAAAATTCAGCCAAAATTTTGACCTTTTGCACCGGTTCGTAGCTGGAACCGGTGCAAAAGGGTCTTTTGCACCGGTTCCAGCCACGAACCGGTGCAAAAGGTCCCGACTATAACTGTCGCGCGCCCACCCTCTTCTTCCCCAATTCGCGCGAGGAGAGTTGGACGCCGGCAGGCTGCCAAAATTGTGCACGCCGGCCACCGTCTGCCCGCCTCCCACGCCGGCGCCCGCGCCACCGCCCGCCCGCGCCGCCGCCTCCTCCTCCGTCCACCCACGCGCCTCCTCCTCTCCCGCGCCACACACAGCCCCTCCGGCCGGCCTCCTCTGCTCATCCGCGCCGCCGCCCCCTCCTCCGCCTGCCGCTGCCTGCTCCCGCTGCCGCCTCCTCCTTCCGCCCACCCGTCGCCTCCTCCTCCCGCGCCGCCCGCCTCCACCGCCGGCCTCTTCTCCAGCCCGGCCGGCAAAGGTGAGGACGCCGCCGGCCATCTTCTCCTTTTTTTCTTTTATTAGTTAGATTTAGTTAGATAATTAAGTTAGATAAAATTTTAGTTAGGAAATTTTAGTTAGATAATTTAGTTATATTTAATTAGTTAGGAAATTTTAGTTAGAAAATTTAGTTAGATTTAGTTAGAAAAATTTAGTTAGAAAATATTAGTTAGAAAATTTAGTTAGGTTTATTTAGTTAGAAAGTTACAATTTTTTTGTTAGTAATATTAGTTAGAATTTTTTTGTTAGTAATATTAGTTAGATTTTAGTTAGAAAATTTAGTTAGAAAATTAGTTAGATTTTAGTTAGAAAATTTAGTTAGGTTTTATGTAGTTAGAAAATTTAGTTAGGTTTATTTAGTTAGAAAATTTAGTTAGGTCTATTTAGTTAGAAAATTTAGTTAGAAAGTTCCAATTTTTTTCATAAGTACTTTATTCGTATTCATAAGTACTTTATTCATAAGTACTTTACAAAAAAATTCATAAGTACTTTATTCATATTCATAAGTACTTTATTCATATTCATAAGTTAGAAAATTGTATGTGTTAGTTTGCATACGATGCCGCGCCCGCCGCGTCCTGGAGCTAGGACCATTCTGGAGCAGATGCGGGAGATGGGGTCGGTCCGGGACTGGGCTCCGCCGGGGTGGCACTGGGAGGTGTTATCTTCCGGTGCGCGCACCTTGGTGCGGAATCCGGGTCCCGTCGTCGACCCGGATATTCTATGGTGGAGGTCGCGTGGGCCACGGTCGTTTCAGAGGGAGCCGGCGCCGCAGGAGGTGGTAGCTCAGCGTATTAGAGAGGAGGACGAGCACGTTCGCCGTTACCTGTATGCGTTAGACACCAGGTATAGTGGCAGATGGTCAGTTATGCAGGGATCTCACATTAGCTATGATCCTGTTATTGTTCCGTCGCTTTGGGTGTTCAGCCGGCGCAGCTCAGGACCCGGTCCGCGCCGTTGAGAGGTTCTAGTGATGTATTAGGGTTAAATAAAAATGGACTCGATCGAGCTATATGTGTAACTCAGATCTTTGATTATGTATTTGAGCATTATCCTTAATTAGTACCTATATATATGTGTAACTCTAATATTTGATCATGTATTGAGCATTATTCTTAATTACTGCTTCGTTGTGTTTATAGCATTAGAATAACTTGTAAGTCTTTGCAGAAACTATGGAACGAGACCTAGAAAAAGAATACCTCGTCGAGGAGATTATCCGTGATGATGACGATATCACCTCTCTTTACCTAAATCAATCTGGCGAGGGAGACGAGCGAACCCGTGGAGACGGCTCCGGTGAGGGAGATGAGCAAGACCACCGTGGAGATCGCTCCGGTGAGGGAGAAGGTGACGACTCCGAGGGAGAAGCTCACGCCGCCGAGGTGTATATATATTAATTAACCAAGCCTCGAGATTTGTGCATATACATATATTAACGTTGTTTCTTCTTTTAGACCTCCTGATCAACAAACTCTACTGGCAGAACTAAACGAGGCGCGGCCAGAAAGATGGAAGACCATGAAAGGTGCACCATCACGAAAATCGATGTAGATGGCGAACCGATTTCTCCCAAGGCTCACGCAAAAAAGTTTGTAATTCAATGCGGAGTTATTGTTAGGGACACCATCCCGATCACCACTCAAGAATGGAAGAAACCTGCAAAGGGGGACGAAGGAGTTACTTATGTCGACACGAGATCCAAAAATCTGATGTTTAGGAAGCTCCTGGTAAATTTCATCTTACCGGAGCCAGCTGACTCTGATAGTGAGAATGACAGGCCAGACCCTGAGGATCCCGAGCTGAATAGCGTACAGCGAAGAGTCAAGAAGTGGGCTCTTAAGAAGATGGCAGTACAGTTCAACGACTACAAGAAGAAATTGGACAACTTCTTTATCAAGAAAAATAAGACTCCGGATTTCAATGGCCCCTATGAGAAGATAAAAGACCACTGGGAGGCATTTGTGAAGTACAAGACATCGGAGATGGCAAAGAAAAGGTCAGCCACCAACACTCAAAATGCTGCTAATAAGATGTACTTCCATACCATGGGGCGAGGAGGCTACAAGGCTGGCAGGCCTAAGTGGGAGAAATGGGAGAACGACCTAATTGAAAAGGGGATCCAGCCAGAGGTACTGAAATGGAACCAGCGGTCAAGGGATTGGTTTTACGCGCATGGGGGCACGTTGGACGCACAAGGGCACTGTATATATACACCAAGACATCAGGAAAACCCACTTCCCATCGAAGCCTTTAGAAATGTTGCAAAGGAAGTTGAAGATGGGAAGTTCCGTCCCGAAAGAGAGAAGGACCAGCTCACACGTGCCCTTGGGAATCCTGAACACCCAGGACGAACACGAACCATACCAGGTGGCAAGCCGTGGTGTATTGGGTTTCCTGCAGAAACGAAGAAATATCCCGATAGAAGCCGTCAGAGGAAAAAGGATGTGGTTCAAGAACGCGTTGCTAAGCTAGAGGAGCAAGTGAGGATGATAATGTCAGGCTCAGTCACCCATCCTCAAGCTAATCCGCAGATAGAAGAAGTTGCATTCGATGCTACCGGCCAGGGATCTCAGCGGAAAAGCAGCGTGGCTTCCACGGAGCTGCCGGGTAATGATGCAGATGTGGATCCACATATGGCTCCTCCCTCCCCGTGGATCCGCATATGGCTCCTCCCTCCCCTGTGGATCCGCAGATGGCTCCTCGCTACCCTGTGGATTATATCACAGAGTCGACACCTTGTGAGCTACATTTCAAAACGATGGGCTACTTAACGCTCAAGGCGGCGATCGGCTATGTCTTGCCGCCAGTACCTGATCAAAGATACCACTTCAAACCGGTTCCACATGGCTACGCTGTTGCCGGGGTGGATCAAGTTATGGATGGGTATGGGCCGCTGAGGCTTGACCACCCTGCCGGTGAAGGGGATTTGCTAGAGCCGGGAGAAGCCAAGAACACTACAGTTCTATGGCGAAAGGAATTCATTGTGATTCCGGGTTGGAAGGCGCCAACAAGGTCTCCACCGAGCCAGCATTCTCCACCGATGCAGCCGTCTCCGGTGCGTCAGCCTTCTCCGCCGGCGCGTGAGCCTTCTCCGCCGGCGCGTGAGCCTTCTCCGCCGCCGCGTGAGCCTTCTCCGCCGCCGCAGGCCTCCACTCAGTCTAAGAGCAAAAAGCGGACCGCTACGGCAATGAGTCGTAACCGATCACCGAAACGCAAACAAGAGCCCCTCCCAAGAGTGCCTAAGGTTCCTCCCAAGAGACCTTATGACTATACAGTTGAGGAAAATGCCAAGATCGCAAAGGAACAATACATGAAATCCATGTTTGGCAAGAAAAAGCCCCAGCCTGAGCCCGAGCCAGCTATATCCAAGGAAAAGAAGTTGAAACTGCTGAAGAACCTTCATCAACCTGAGCCAAGTCTTTCATCGAACTATGACCGGTCTATTCGCAAGTCAAATGTGGTAGCAAAAGAGCGGTGGAAAAAAAGTAAGGAAGAAGGGAAACAAGTTCCCCAGCTTGGAACCCAGAAAAACTCGTGCCCCCCGCTCAATGTGTATCCCAATATCATAGACTGCATTGATCCGACGTTGGTAGCACTATACAAAGACGAGGCAGATGCGAACAATATGAGTATTCCCGAGTACTTAAGCCGCCTCGAATTCATTCAGACGGATGATGTCCAAATAGCATACCAGTACAAGTACGGGCAATCTCTGGTCAGAGCTGAGGAGTTGCCTAATCTATCGACACAACTGCGAAGACCGCATAATTGGTACTTGGATGCATGTAAGGACGGTCGAACTGGATCATGGTGGCAATCAAAGATGAGCACTACGGGCGAACCGACGTGATGAACATCGAATTTTGTGAATTATTTCAGTTATTCAATCAAGACGCCCTCGACAAATCTCTCGCTCGGTGCCTACCGTCTGTAAGTATTATTTATGTAATTAAGTCTCTACCGCGGCTCGTCCATTGCATGCATATAACTATACTCTCACTATATTATGCAGAATGAAGATCCGTGAATGCCGCAAGGGGCAAATCTATGATCTTGGGTTCATTGACCCATATACCGTGAATGGGTATACTGTCGACAACTCTCCCAAGGACACGGAGAATAACTTGGTATATGCCTTAAGGAAAAACTCATACAAAAGGGCAATACTATTTCCTTACAACTTCGCGTGAGTGTTACTGTCTTCACACATTAATTTTTTTTCGCTTACTCCATGTGTTAAGTGTAATTGATGAGTTATGCATATATATATGTGTCCGCAGGTTTCACTATATCCTGCTAGTCATTGAACCCGACACCGGAGTAGTAGAAGTCATGGACTCGAAGAGTAAACCCCTTGAGGCGTGGGGGGACATGGCTGATATCCTCCAGAAGGCTTGGACACGGTTCGCGAACAAGTCTCCGGGTTTACAGAATAAAGAGCTTCGAATAAAACCTGTACGGGTAAGTACTAGCTAGGTCGCGCATCTCTTTGATTCTAGTTTCAATACCATTATTATCATCCTTGATTATTATTTGATTGAACTTTGTTCTCGTAAAGTGCTTGAGGCAAGAGGACGGGAATAATTTATGCGGGTTCTACGTTTGCGAGTTCATTCGCCAGAATACCCACCATATGACCAAAATTTTGGAACAACTTGATGTACGTAAACAACATTCATAACTTTATTTTATCACCTTGTGTTTCATTCACATACACATATATATATACTGACCACCGTACCTTCTTGAAATTATTAGATCCAACGGTTGCGGGACGGTCTTCTAGCAACCGAGCGTGTACGGGCAATTCAAGAAGAACTGGCGGGATTCTTACTTGAGCAAGTTATAGCTCCAGACGGAGAACACTATGTGCCCGACATCCAACATTGAATAGAAATTATTTTGAAAGTTGATGTAGACATATATATATGCATGAACGTGTGTCACTTTGATCGATATATGTAATATAATGGTTTCCTATATATATATATATTTGAATTGTCTGCATTAATATTATACCGTGTTTCGAATGGGGCAGAGTCTCTGCCGCGGCAGCGTTTTAGTGCAATTCCCTGCCGCGGCAGACTGCCGCGGCAGCGTTTTAGTGCAATTCCCTGCCGCGGCAGACTAAAATGCTGCCACGGCACAACCCTTTTGCACCGGTTCGTATTACGAACCGGTGCAAAAGCTCCCCCGCCGAGCGCCCCACAACCGGCCACGTGGTGACCCCTTTAGCACCGGTTCGTAAGTGAACCGGTGCAAAAGGGGGGGGGGCCTTTTGCACCGGATGGTTTGCACCGGTTGGCCAACCGGTGCATATGGCTATTACCAACCGGTGCAAAAGGCCCTGTTTCCACTAGTGTCGACGGCCGTAGACGCGATGAGATTCGGGCATTGAGTAGCTAGTGCCAGCGTATTTGTACATGGTTTCAAGGATATATAGCGTATTTCGGACTGGAAGCAGGACAGCAAGGACGCATGCAGCAGGCATGCACTGAATGCGCACGGCATCCGTAGCTGACTTAGTCGACCGTTGAGCGATTGTACAGGATGCCCGCACTGTATAACGTTCGGATTTTCTGGTAATCAAAGTAGATACAACCCTTTTGGTATGTCTGATCATCGGCCGGTGTTCGTCTGTAGTAGCTCGCAGAAACATTTTGGTATGTCTGATCATCGGCCGCTCATATTTATCATACAAGTAAACCGTGTGCGGTTATTGCCGGTACTATGTGTAGTGTTGGGGGTAGGGTTCAGGTTAAGGGGTAGGTTTAGGTTTGGGGGGTTAAGTTTACTGTTATGGTTACGGGTGTGTTAGGTTTAGGGCTAGGATTAGTCCTAATATCAGGTGTTATGGTGTTCGGTCTCGCACCCTTGCGCCCCTGTAAGCGTCGGAGCCCAACATGTCGCTCTGTCTCCATGAGGTGGCGCCCGTCTCCTACGCTGACGCGTTGGCAGCAAGCGTTGCGACACTTGATCGAGGCTCATCGGTAAAGGCTGTCAGAGCGGGCAAATCGCCTCATCCAAGTTCATGCACCGCCCGCCGCACTGACGCACCGCCCGATCCGCAATGAATTCTTGCGCGGGGGGGGCGGGGGGGGGGGGAGGGGTGGTGGATGGCGTCGGATATCACGGGCGCAGACGGCAAATGCGAGGAACTACAACAAGCAGTGCCTGCCACGCACACGAACCGACGGCCAGTAAGTTAGGTCTATGTTGAATATTTTAAAGGTTTAGATCCGAGTAATTCTTGTATAAATTCCTTCTCAAATTTAGTAAGAATTACTGTTTTACAGCGTCATTCTAGATTTCAAATTATATCGAATTTTCGTATTGAGTTACTTCAGAGAATCAGAACCAATCAAGTAGCGGATGCTTTGCCGGCGACCCCAACACGCAGGTATCACTGGCGGAGCTCCTTTGGGGCCAAACTGGGCCACGGCCCGCCCAGCTTTTCTGCTAAAAAAAATCCAACCCCTATGCATCTAAGGTCCAGCCCGCCAGCACTCGTTGCCTCTCTTCCTTCTAATCAACAATCCTCTTTGTACTCTCGTTCTCTGGACGCAATGGAAAGATCATCGCTGGGTTATTCAATTGGACAGAATAGAGGGGATATCAGGGGGAAGTGGTGGAGCAGAGGAGACACAGCACCGCCGCCGCCGCTGGCAGCCGAGAGTCGGCCGGGGTGGGGGGTCACCGCAGCCAACCCGCCATGGCCGCACTTCAGGGTCACAGCGGTTTTGCTGCCTGCAAAGTGCGACCAGACCTAGCACCAAATCGATCCCCTTTCTTCTCCAATTCCCCGCATAAGTTACTAATTAATCTTATTTATTTCTCCAATTTTTAGCTATTCATTGTCCATGGAGTAGCAATTTATAGCATTTGTTGTTCACTAAACTGGGCATTTGTTCCTCAGTTTTGTAACTTTCAACCACCAACAGCAATGGTAAAGGCCACTCATAGAAGAATAGATTTTGTATTGAAGAAAAAGGGACTAGACAACAGAAAATGAAGAGCTTGAACAAAAAAAAATTGAGTTTTTTCTGCCTGGCCCGCCCAACAAAAATTTTCAAGCTCCGCCACTGGCAGGTATAGTTACAATATCTGACGCAACAACCAACAAATAAAAGCATATTCACACAAACATCAAGCTGATTCATTTTCACCGTGTTTTGGCCTTTACATTGCAAAAAATAGGGATCACGCAGGTATAGTTGTGCTTACCGCACTGCCGCACACTATCTCGTGCATGCACTTGGAGCCGCGAACATTCTGCCTGCTCTTTCCATATCTAATAC
Organism: Lolium rigidum; assembly: GCF_022539505.1. Taxonomy (NCBI): domain Eukaryota; kingdom Viridiplantae; phylum Streptophyta; class Magnoliopsida; order Poales; family Poaceae; genus Lolium; species Lolium rigidum. Next base: position 463,634 of record NW_025900066.1, read on the forward strand.
CAAAGCCACTCTCCCAGGAATAGAGGTTGTAAAACTCGTAAGCTTCAGGAAGCGAGTCAAATACAGTTCCCATTGTTGGATTGACTATCACTTCCGACTGCCTATTGGCGAAGCCATGCAACGAGGATTCGAGAGCGGGCACCCTGCCGACGGATGGAGGGCGCTCATCCGGAACAGGTGGCCCTCTAGGCCTGCACATCAATAAACACATGCATCAAAAACTCAGTATGTCCTTGAATTTCACACAGCAACCATATCATGTTATCCCTTTGACAAGATCTAGCAATCGGTATCATCTGGCAACAATGACCTTACAAAGATATCCCGTGTCTGCACCAACGATTGCTACTCCCCCGTCTAAGAATACTGTCCTCTGAATTTAGATGACTGCGATGATTCAGACCAGCCGCCCAAAAACGCTAGTTCAATTACTGAATGTGCACACGGATGTCACGGAACGAACTAACTGGACGAGCCTTCCTCTCTGTCTACATCGAACGATGGCAAAAAAGTATGCATCTTGTGTGTTCCATTTTTTCACTTGATTTTTTGCGAAGCTACAACTACGTTGTCTGATGTGAACAGTAATTACTATCAAGAAATGAATTTGGCCAGAGTACTTTGCCAAAGATGCGTGGCCAGACTACATTGCCAAGGAAGCGTGGTGCGCGAATGGGGTTGTGATTCTAAACTAATTTCCCTGGAAACTATGCAGAGCTACGCAGCGTGGATTTTTAAGCCAAGCAAAATACTACGAAAGTATATAACCGGCTGGCTAATAATTAGTCGAACTGCAGGTGGACTCACCGTCGCTTCCAGCCGAAATTTGTTGACCGATCAGGTGCCCCAGCAACGCCATACGCGCCGCCGACGAGGACCGATTGATCAGGTGCAGCTTCCATGGAGTCGGAGGTGAGCATGGACTGCTCGCCTCCAAATCCGGGTTCTAGGCAGCTGGCGCTGCTTCGGGCACAGCTCGCCAAGCCACCACAGGCCGAGGCCGCCGGCTCGATATGGGCATCTTCAGGCGGCTCACCAGGCACAACGCCTGATTCAGCCAGCACCGGCGCCCTTGCCTGAGAACCCGCATCGTCTGGCGAGAACTGGAAGCAAGGTGCGGCCGGCGTTAAGGTCTGGGCCGCCCCGCATCCGTCGTGAACTAGAAGCGGGCTGGCGGCCGCCACCGAGGGGCTGGTTGACCCCTGGCTCGAATCCAACGTCGTCTCCCTGGCCGCCGGCGGTAGATCTTCCGCACCCGTAGCATTTAGTGGAGGCATCTCACGATCCATCCTACTATCACTAAGGATGCTTCCGGATCTGTTTCTAGCTGCAATTTTCTCGGTGCCCTGTGGTGACCAGGAGCCGTTCGGCGGCGAGCGGCGTTGACTGGTTCCTGGACAGGGCGCTGGAGAATTGGGGTATGGTGGATGGGTGCCTGGTGCGGTCCGGTGGGAGTACTTACTTATTGCTTCCGTGGAAAGGTTAAAAAGTTGGATTTACCAGGGAACACTCATGTCGTCCCGCACTGCACCTCGTCCGTGTAACGGGCCATCCCCTGACGGCGCACGGTACGACCCCACTCCCTGCCACCGTATCGGTCATGTATTCGCTTGTTTCTGCTAATACGCTGGGTTCACACCATTATTGACGCGCGCATCGCGAGCACCAACCATTGGCTGGATATCAAAGCTCACATGCCGCCCGGTCCCATATATGCAGTCTCTCGTATGGAAGGCCTTTTTTCTACTAGTGATTGGACACCTTTGCCCTATCAGCAGTGCTCTGATCAGTGAGCCTCAGGGAGTGAGAAAGAGTGAGAGAGTGGAAATTGGCCTAGAGCAGCCGAAAACCCTCTTTGGAGGCCGAGCTACACATAGCTCGGTATCTCCAACACACGTTTTGTGCCGTGATGTGTGCAGTAGTTGTATTATCATACCGTGTTTGCTGTACCAAGGTTTTCCAAAGTTTGTATAGTGTGTTGTATATTGGGTGGCACAGCTGTAGGTTCAGATGTGCGCCGATGACTTAAAACGAGTGCACACCATCCATCAACACGACCTGTCGTGCATGTGCGACACGCACAATGTAGCAACTCCAAAACCGGAAACCAGCAGCTGTAGGTTCAGATGCATGGCCCCGCGTCTCTTCGGCTGATCTTAACACCAGGCTACACAGGCATGTACCATACAGACCGTTGTACATAGGCCACTTCCGTTAAAAGCCACGCCGGGGTGCCCCTCGATGCCTCTTCTCAGTTCAGTCAAGTCAATCACATGGTCTTTGCTTGGGAGGTGACAAAGCACGGCGCCTCCACAATGTCCTCTCTGCCTGCTTTTTTATCTAGTCAAAATGCCATGGCTCAAGTATCCAAATCATGCCTGCCGCAACAGATCTCCAGCGGTCCGATGCACGTCCATTTGGGTTTGGACGGTCATAATATGCGTCTGCATCCTAACCCAGCAGCCCGACGTATAGTGACCGGGTTGTCCGCTGAGACGCAAACGCGGTTCAAATATGCGCCTCAGATGCGTCTGGACGAATGATGCGCGGACCGCTCGGTTCTCCCAAAGGAGTTTTCAAAATACGTGGCTCATAAGGCGCTTACATAAATGTTCGAGAGCAACAAAAGGTAAAAAATATCTACAAAGAAAAAGGAGTACAAGTTTGTCTACTTGACCTCCGTTTGGGCAGTGCTAGCAGAAGCAGAAGACCTTGGGTCAAGGATAGCAATAAGTTTCCTCGAGTAGACCTTGGCATCTTTTATCAAGGCTTTCCACTTCTCGCTGTTTAAACCTTTGACAGCAGCAACTTTAGCCTAGTCGATTTTCTCGCCACTGGCCGCCACGAGAGCAACTGTGCCTTCGACTCCAATTTTCAAGCTCGCTTGGCGATGCGCCAAAGCTAGATCAGGTTGTCCATGGAAGTATCTGGCGAGTTGGTCAAACTTCGAGGGCAGCACAGCCTTTGGGAAGAAATGCGGGAAGATGCGTTCAAGCGCAGTCCGCGCTAACTTCAAGCAATCGCGCGCTAAGCCATAGTTCAACTCCAGGACGGTGAGAGTATCCAGGAGACGATCTTCATCTAACTCCTGGTTCCTGGTATAATGCTCACCAATTTTTTCTGCTGAGGAAGAGATACATTTTATCAATATAGATATGACAACGGCATGGACATGCAAGTAAAAAGGGTAGAGAAGGGAAAGATAGTATTACTCGAAAATCTGGCGGATTGCGTCTCGAAGCGCGCAATTACATCGGCTTCCCGTTGGGCGATCTCTGTTTCCCTGATGCTCAAGGCATTTTCAGCGGCGTGAAGTCTTTCTCGAAGGTCTTCGACACCAGCAACTTCTTTTTCAGCCTTTTTGCGAGCCTTCTCGCTGGCCTTAAGTTTTTTCTCCAAGTCATTGGCGCGCTCCTCAGCAAGAAGCAACGCCTCTGAAAAGAAAGAAGGGATCAGGATACCAGATAAAAATGAAAAGAAAAACAATATATAGTGATATGCGCAATAAGAAGTTTACCCCTCAGAGAATCAGCTTCATCACGGAACTCGATAAAATGGGAGCCTATATCGACCATCTCCTTCATAAAGGGCTGTAAAAATAGTCGATAAGCGAAAAAAACAATGTCAGAAAATTGGAATATCTCCCGAGCAAATAACAAAAAAGACGAGAAAGGAAAAGGTATCTTGCATCATTAAGAAGATGAGTCAATAAACTCCCAGTGATAATTTCTTCTTTTCTAGACACGACAGTCCTAGCCTTTTTCTTCTTCAACGCTCGGGGGCTGTGTACCGGAGCTGGAGCTTCGGGAGCAACATGTGTTGGAACCGAAGATTCCGGGGCAACATGTGTTTCCTCGGAAAGAACCAGCGTGCAGGATGTGCTCGTATTTGCTGGTCTAGGAGCTTCGAGTTCCAACAATTCTGCGTCATCTCTGTTCACACATCAGCATTCAGTACACAAAATAAAATACAAGTCAAGATAGTTGGAAGGTAAAGATAGACTTACGAGCTGACGTCACCAGCAGCAGTGAAGGGGTCGAAGTTTTCTTGTCCTTTGGGAGTAGATTCTTCGGCAGCTGGTTCAGAAAGTTTGGATTCGCCGGAATCTTCGTCAGGATTTCTCTTCCTCTTGCGCTTATCTGGAGAAGCCGCAGGAGGAGGAGAGTTTGATCGGGAGGAACCAGAAACTTGATCTGATTCTGAAATTCTGTCAGAGGAACCCGCACTCTTTTCAGATTCTGCGGGTTCGCTCTCGAAAACGGAAGTTTCTTGCGAGTCATCATTAACGATGGCTCACTCAGGTTCATCTCCACCTTCGGGAAGGGGAGGAAGAGAAGAAAGAGACTGGTGTTTCTGCATAAAGAAAAAGCGAGTTAGTAAGTGCAAATTTAGTGGACTAATAAGAATGGTTTAACTCGAGGAAAAGTAACTTACAGCTGGAAGGGCATGGACACCACTGAATGGTTCGACGTGACAGGAGGAGGGAATGCCACTTTTCTTGCTCAAAGAGGTGAAGCGGCATACTAGCTTCTCCAAGTCCTTCAAAGAAAGATCTTTGGAAACCCTGTCGGCATCTTCAGCACCTGAGTACAGCCAAAGAGGATTCTTTCGAGCTTGAAGAGGCTGTACTCGAATCCGCAGGAAGTGTGCAATAATTTGCACACCCGACAGTTCCTCCCCTTTAGTGTTCTGCAGCTCCTGGATACGAGCAATTAGGGACTCGGTGGCCGCTACTTCTTCGGTCGTGGCTTCTGTGTCCCAGGATTTGCGCCTCTGAATGTCTTCCGACAAGTCGAAAGGAGCAAGGCCATATTCTTGCTCATCCGAAGATTCGTGCTTGACATAGAGCCATTTCTTGCGCCAGCCTTGGACGGAGTCGGCGAATTTCAAGTCAAAATATCCGGCTTCTGGCTGAACACAGATGCAAGCACCACCGACATTGTAAATGGCGTTCTTCGAGTTGTTGCGGCGGAGGTAGAAAATGTGTTTCCACAGGCCCCAGTGGGGGTGGATGCCAAGGAAACACTCGCATAGAGTGATGAAGATAGAGATGTGGAGGATGGACTTGGGGGTCAGCTGATGAAGCTGAATCCCGTAAATACAAAGAAGACCCCGGAGAAATTCATGGACAGGAACAGATAATCCTCGGACGAGAAAGTCAGTGAAGATTACCCGAAAACCTTGAGGAGGATGGGGAGTACTCTCATCCCCTGGCATCCGCATATCTTCATTCTTGAACAGGCCCAAGTTCTTGAGCATGCGGTGGTCTTGCGCGGAGATGTTGGATCTCTCCCATCCGGAGATCTTCTTCTTCTCCATGCGTTCTCTAGTACCGAGGGCGGCATGCCTGGTGAGCTTGGTCCGGGGCGGCATGGTGCCGAAGCAGAGGAGCAGGAGATGCTCAAGGAGGGAGAAAGTTAGGGCAATGATAGTTGAGAATGGAGTGTGCGGCGCAGAAGGGGAAAAATGACCTTAGGGGACAACCTTTATAACCTGGAAGACGATGAAGCTCGGCCGTTGGATGAACACGGGAAGATCTTGAGCTTTCCACGTGGCCACGTAGTAAAAAGTTTTTTTACGGAGTGAGGAAGTTACTGGGAGTGTGCCGGGAATATCGGAGGACGTGTGCGTCCCACTTGCGCAACGTGGGCAAAGGGTAGAAAAATTGGACCCACAAAAACAGTGGTCCACCAGAGATCGTGTCTTCCCGAGGTGGCTTTACATGGTCTTCGTCCGCATCAACGTCATGATGACCGAAATCTTCGAGTTGATGGAGCAATATATAGTAAGAAGTGTTGGGGGGATGACCCCCGGTATGCCAAAGGCATGCCAAACCGGATGGTTTGAGCCATCAGGATACCGGTTAGATGTTCATGCCGGAGTCTAAGATAGGCGTTTGGCTGAACAGGTTAAGCCGGTATCCTCAGAGGAGGGATACCGGAACCGGATAGAAAAGATACCGGGCCACCGGAAGGATGAGCTTGTCGGCAGGGCTGGTCAAAGATCCTTTCCAGAGCTAGAAGACAAAGATGAGCTAAGCAAAGTAGCTTTAAACGAAGGGCTGACGATAAAGAAGAAGATGACGAAGAAAGAAGCCGGAGGACGTCGGCCTCCCCGATTAAAGAAGACCCCGGTGTCATCTATGATTAAAGTAGCTTTGTACAGTAGCCTTGTAAAGTAGTTTGTCCAGTCAAAGATGCCATTAGGGTTTCTTGCACTGTAAGCCACCCTCTCCCCTATATAAGGAGAGGGGGCAGCCCTCCTTGCGGGCACGCACAAACGTAGGTAGGCAGAACTTGTAACTTGAGTGAATCAATGAACATGGTGATCTAGAGGGAGTTCTTCCTTGTGTCTTTCTTCTTCAACCTCTGGCCTTGGCCAAGTTCTTGAGGAAACCATCCGGAATCTCTTCCCACCTGATCACAAACCCTCCCCCGAATCCTCTTGCGTCCATTCGGCCCCAATCTAAGCCATCCTATGGCATCTGCTCGTTCA
>NW_025900067.1:0-12136 GCF_022539505.1 Lolium rigidum
GCGAAAATTCCCCGGATTTTCTATGCATGAATGCAATGCACACTTTGGTGTTCTCTCATTTTATAGCCTCTAAACCTGGGATATTACAGGTAAGCAGCAAAAGTTTATGTATGTCTCTAAAGTGCCTAAGCCAAAAAACTATTATAGGCCAAAAATTGACAAAGCCCTTAGCACCACTACGGATGGGGGAGCATCTATGATACCTATTGATGTTGATGCTTCATCTCTCGATAATACTTGATACACACTTTCTGCGCCTAGCTGAAAGGCGTTAAAGAAAAGCGCTTATGGAAGACAACCCATTATTTTACTTCTGCACTTTATTTTATATTTGAGTATTGGAAGTTGTTTACTACTGTAGCAACCTCTCCTTAGCTTTATTTTATTGCATTGTTGTGCCAAGTAAAGTCTTTGATAGTAAAGTCAATACTAGATTTGGATTACTGCGCAGAAACATATTTCTTGCTGTCACGAATTTTGACCTGCCTCTTTGTAGGTAGCTCAGAAAAATCTGCCAATTTACGTGCGTGATCCACAGATATGTACGCAACTTTCATTCAATTTTAGAATTTTCATTTGAGTAAGTCTGGTGCCTCAATAAAATCCGTCTTTACGGACTGTTCTGTTTTGACAGATTCTGCCTTTTATTTCGCATTGCCTCTTTTGCTATGTTGGATGAATTTATTTGTTCCATTAATGTCCAGTAGCTTTGTGCAATGTCCAGAAGTGTTAAGAATGATTATGTTGAAGGAGATATGCCCTAGAGGCAATAATAAAGTGGTTATTATTTATATCTTTGTGTTTATGATAAATGTTTATATATCATGCTATAATTGTATTAACCGAAACATTAGTACATGTGTGATATGTAGACAACAAAGAAGTCCCTAGTATGCCTCTTAAACTAGCTTGTTGATTAATGGATGATTAGTTTCATAATCATGAACATTGGATGTTATTAATAACAAGGTTATATCATTGTATGAATGATGTAATGGACACACCCAATTAAGCATAGCATAAGATCACGTCATTGAGTTATTTGCTATAAGCTTTCGATACATAGTTACCTAGTACTTATGACCATGAGATCATGTAAATCACTTATACCGGAAAGGTACTTTGATTACATCAAACGCCACTGCGTAAATGGGTGGTTATAAAGGTGGGATTAAGTATCCGGAAAGTATGAGTTGAGGCATATGGATCAACAGTGGGATTTGTCCATCCCGATGACGGATAGATATACTCTGGGCCCTCTCGGTGGAATGTCGTCTAATGTCTTGCAAGCATATGAATAAGTTCATAAGAGACCACATACCATGATACGAGTAAAGAGTACTTGTCAGGAGACGAGGTTCAACAAGGTATAGAGTGATACCGATGATCAAACCTCGGACAAGTAAAATATCGCGTGACAAAGGGAATTGGTATAGTATGTGAATGGTTCATTCGATCACTGAAGTCATCGTTGAATATGTGGGAGCCATTATGGATCTCCAGATCCCGCTATTGGTTATTGGTCGGAGTGAGTACTCAACCATGTCCGCATAGTTCGCGAACCGTAGGGTGACACACTTAAGGTTTGATGTTGAAATGGTAGAACTTGAATATGGAATGGAGTTCGAATATTTGTTCGGAGTCCCGGATGAGATCCCGGACATCACGAGGAGTTCCGGAATGGTCCGGAGAATAAGATTCATATATAGGAAGTCATATTCCAAGTTTGGAAATGATCCGGTGCATTTATGGCAGGTTCTAGAAGGTTCTAGAAAAGTCCGGAAGAAATCGCCATGGAAAGTAGAGTCCCGGAGGGACTCCACCTTGCATGGCCAGCCAACCCTAAAGGGGAGGAGTCCAAGGTGGACTCCTCTAGGGTGGCCGGCCAACCCACCTCAAGGAAAGGTGGGAGTCCCACCTTGGGTAGGACTCCCTCCTTGAGTAGGTTTCCCACATATTTTTTTTTTTTTTTTTTTTGAGAAAGGTTTCCCACATATGGGAGGTTTTAGTGTTGGGGTCTTATTCGAAGACTTGGACTAGAACTCTTGGGGCTTCCACCTATATAATGAGGGGCATAGGAGAGGGGGCTGACTACTCAAGCCTCAGCCTTGGCCGCACCCCTTAGAGGGTCGGCGCCCAACCCCTCTCTCTCCCCAAACCCTAGCGGTCTCTCTCCTCCACCACATCCCGCACGCTTAAGCGAAGCTCCACCGGATTTCTCCACCACCACCGACACCACGCCGTCGTGCTGTCGGATTCAAGAGGAGCTACTACTTCCGCTGCCCGCTGGAACGGGGAGGTGGACGTCGTCTTCATCAACAACCGAACGTGTGACCGAGTACGGAGGTGCTGCCCGTTCGTGGCGCCGGAACCGATCGTGATCAAGATCTTCTACGCGCTTTTGCAAGCGGCAAGTGAACGTCTACCGCAGCAACAAGAGCCTCATCTTGTAGGCTTTGGAATCTCTTCAAGGGTGAGACTCGATACCCCCTCGTTGCTACCGTCTTCTAGATTGCATCTTGGCTTGGATTGCGTGTTCGCGGTAGGAAATTTTTTGTTTTCTATGCAACGTTATCTTACAGTGGTATCAGAGCCGTGTCTATGCATAGATGGTTGCACGAGTAGAACACAAATGGTTTTGTGGGCGTTGATGCTCTTGTAATCTTTAGTTTGAGTACTTTGCATCTTTGTGGCATAGTGGGATGAAGCGGCTCGGACTAACTTTATATGACCGCGTTCATGAGACTTGTTCCTCGTTCGACATGCAACTTGTATTTCATAAGAGGCTTTGCGGGTGTCTGTCTCTCCTACTATAGTGAAGATTCAACTTACTCTTCTATTGACAACACTAGTATCACCGTTGTGGTTCATGTTCGTAGGTAGATTAGATCTCTCTTGAAAACCCTAAACCACGTAAAATATGCAAACCAAATCAGAGACGTCTAACTTGTTTTTGCAGGGTTTGGTGATGTGATATGGCCATAATATGATGATGAATATGTATGAGATGATCATTATTGTATTGTGGCAACCGGCAGGAGCCTTATGGTTGTCTTTATATTTCATGTTGAGAGGTTTTTCAAATTAGTTGTAATAGTTGCTACATGAGGTGAACAACCATGAAGATGGTGCCATGGACCTTGACGCTACGCCGACGATGATGGAGATCATGCCCGAAGATGATGGAGATCATGTCCGTGCTTTGGAGATGAAGATCAAAGTGTAAGGGTACATTGCCCCTATGTGTGGTTTTGGTAATTAATGACAACCCCTATGGACTAATGTTTTCATTGAGTTTATATGAAGGAATATTCCATAGGTACTACTTGTACTCCATGTGTTGGATTCAACTATGGATGCCATGAAGATAAAGGTATACCTTGTGTATTGGCATCAAGATCATCGGTTTGAAGATACATATGTGATATGATCAAGAAGAAGAAATGAAGATGGAGTTCTTATGTGGAACTCAATATTAGCCATGCTCTATCTTATGAGAGTATGAGAATGTACAAGGTTAAGTCGGGCAAGTTCAAGATGAGCATCTCAAGTGGATCACATGCTTGAAGCTTGCCGTCCATTTGGTGATAATGGACATGTGAAGATGTGCATCAATAGAGCTTTCCCATCATGGTGTATGGGGGAGCATTTGTGAGTCTTCACGAAGCGACGATGATCAAGTGAGGCATTCCGGCTTGAGTGGAGCTTGAAGAGCTATCATCAAGATCAAGCGGGATGCGCAAGGCAAAGGTATGGCCTTGCTAGGTTTTCCTTTTACCGGTCTCAAGGTGGTTGTTGGGAGACCGGATTATAGGATAGATAGCCGCACTATTAAGAGGGGCTTTCGGTTGAGTAACTTGATCACATCGTCTTAGGGAGCTCAATCCTTTGCATACTTTGCATATTCTTATTGCTTCTTGGTATTTCTCGGTGTGAGGTTCTTGAGCTTGTTGCTAGCTTTACAACAAGCCCAAGTTCATCGAAAACGGAGTTCGCATGCATCTTCTATTGCGTTTTCAAGGTTGGGTGATTTTACCGGTTATTCATGATATAAGGTTGTACCTTTTATATTCATGATAAAATCCCCTCCTACAGATTCTTGGGTTTTCACTTTCCATAAGATAGCATTTGTTGTTATCTTCCAAACAAAATTGGTTTCATGCGATTCGGAGTTCGGGAGCAATTGTTATTAGGGAAAAAGAGAAAAAGATAAAAGAATAAAAAGAAACAAAAAGGGGGAAGGGGCCAGCCGGCCGGACCGGCCCAGCCGCCGGCCCACCCGGTCGAAACCGGATCCGGCGCTGGTGCCATCCGGCCCGTGTCCAGGGGCCTCTGGCCTTTGACCGGCCGCAGGCCCGGTCCGCCGACCGGCCTGCCCGGCGCCCCACCCGGCCCGGCCGGATTCCGCACCGGGGCCGCATCTCCTCCGCTGGCCCACGCGGCCTTGGCTCCCCCGCGCGGCCTGGGCTATCGCGCCGCCCACGCGCGGCTGGTGCGCCCGGTTGCCCCGCCTGGGCCTGGCTGCTGCGCGCGGCCCATCGCGCCCGCCCCAGCTGGGCCTTGCTTCTCCCCACGCAGCCCACGCGCCGTGTTTGGCCTCCAGTCCGGTCCGGCCGGGCTGCTGACCGGCCTGTCCGGCCCCAGCCCCGGTCGGCCGGCTGGGCCGCCGGCTGGGCACGTTTTTGGGCCCTTTTTAATGCGTTTTTTCACTTGGTTTTCCCCCCAACGGTTATTTCTCTTCTTGGACTATAAATAGGCCTTCTTCCACCTTTAGACAAATACTTCTTCCCTATTCTCTCACCTCCATTGTTGCATTTGAAGAAGTTGCTCTCTCTCTTGTTCCCCCCCATGATTCTTGCTCATATTTGAGGATTTGAGAGAGGAGATCTAGATCTACACTTCCACCAAACCAATTCTTCTCTAAGTGAGGGAATCTCTTGGGATCTAGATCTTGGAGTCTTTAGTTGACTTTCCCCCTTGTTCTTCCTCTCCAATCTCATCCTAGCATTCGTTGCTTTGGTGGGATTTGAGTGTGAAGGACTTGAACACCTCCGGTGTTCTTGCTTTGCATCATTGCATAGTGTTGAGCTCTCTACCACGATTAGTTCGAGTGAGAGACCGTGAGCTTGTTACTCTTGGAGGGAGACCTCCTAGTTGGCTTGGTGATTGGTGCTCCGGTGATCTCTTCAAGAATATTGTGAAGAGGCCCGGGCTTCTCCTTCGTGGAGCTTGTGAAGTGGTTGTGGAGCTTGCCATCTCCGGAGCGGAGGAAAAGCTAACCATAAGGAAAGGGCCATTATCCTTCGTGGGTGTGGTTCGGAGAATAGGGTGAGCCTTCGTGGCGTGGGGAATCCTTCGTGGGACCTCCACCCCTCCAAACGTGACGTACCTTGTTGCAAAGCAAGGGAACACGGGAATACATCCTCGTCTCCGCGTGCCTCGGTTATTTCTATACCCGAGCTCTCTTTCCTTGTGATAGCCATCGTGCTTGAAGTACATATATATTGCTATCACTTGTGCTACATATATCTTGTGCCTATCTTGCTTAGCTCTAGTTGCTATTGTTACACTTAGTTGAGCATAGCATATTTAGGGTTTGTGCTTGTAAACTAAACGATAGTTTAATTCCGCATTATTACAAGACAAATCCGTAAGAGTTTTTAATTGCCTATTCACCCCCTCTAGGCGACATCTCGATCTTTCAATTGGTATCAGAGCAAGGTCTCTCCTTGTTTTAGGCTTCACCGCCTTGAGAGTAAAGATGTCGGCTAGTAATTTAGTGCACAATGACACAATTATCTTTGTTGGCACAAATTATCATTTGTGGCGAAATTGCTTGCTTTGTAAACTTCGGACCTTGTGTCCAAACATTGAGCAATTTCTAGATGTAGGTTTTTCTCCTCCGATGGATCCTCAAAATCTATCTTTAGAGGATGAGAAAAACTTACATCTTGAAGCTCAAGTATCTAATGAGCTTTTATTCTCCTTGAGACCCGATTTTCGTAGGTTCTTGATATATATAAAGCGAAAGTCGTCTCATGAGATGTGGATCAAGCTTAAGGAAATGTTTGGTGGATCCACTTCTCATTTGGTCGGTGGTGACTCCGAGGAGCTCTCTTCTTCTTCACATCATGAAGAGCTCCAAGTTGCTTCCACTTCCGGTCGTGATGAGTCATCATCTTCTTCCACTTCACCAACGTGTTGCAAGACACAAGGTAATGATATGGTGAGTGGTGAGGGAAATTGCAATGTTGATATTGTGCTCAATAGTGATGACTCTTCATCTCTATCTCATTGCAATGTTTCCTCTTTGGACTTAAACACATCTTGCATTGAAAATAATCAACATGCTTGTGTTGATAGTCCTTGCATATCATGTCTAAATTGCTTACATAGATCTCATGAGGATATGCTTGCCTTGTCTTGCTCCCATAATCAAAATGTTTCTATTTCCTCTAGTTGCTTGTTGACTAACATTGTAGAGGAAACCGAACACTCTATGGATCAAGACATGATTTCAAATGAGGATTCAAGAATATCTTCATCTTCATCCTCCGGTATGAACATGTGCCTTATGGCAAATGGACCAAAGGTATCTCCTACTTTGACTCCTAACACATCCTCTAATGATGAGAGTGATGATGATGATAATGATGAAGAACATAATATCTTGGTGCATGATATGGCAATGGTATATGCTTCTCTTCGTGGTAATAAAGAAGCTCGTGCTTATCTCGAACACTCTATGTATACCTTGAATAAATATAGGGAAACCATAGTGGAGTTGGAGTCCCATGTTGAAAATGGGGAAATGAGATTCACTCTCCTCAAGCATGAGCTAAAAGATGAGAAGCATGCTAATTTCATGCTTACACAAAAAATTGAAGGGATTTCTATTTTCGTGCCCCTGCTTCGTTAGTTGTACTCAGTTTTCCCCAGCTCGTTAGTTTTTCCTCAGTTTTCCCCTCCCTCTAGTTTGAAACCCCTCGAAGACGCGGGTTGCCGTCGGTCGGAGGCCTTACCGTTACCGTGAGGTCGGTTCCTCGCTGACCGTCTCGTGCCGACGGGTGGATCCATCTACCGCTGACGCGTGGGCCGTTTTATTTCTCGATTGTATACGCGGTGCTGCCAATGACAAATGGGGCCGCTCTATGGGGCTGCCGCAGCCAATGACCGGTGGGTCGTCTATTTATTTATAGAAAATTATATATTGCCGCTCTGTGGGGCCTCCGCAGCCAATGACCGCTGTGGTCGTCTATTTTATTTAGAGAATATAATATAGAGCCGCTCCGTAGGGGTCGCCTCAGCCCATGGCACGTGACTATTTTCGCAGCTTAATCTAAAGTGACTCTTATGCTAAACATTGTGCATCCCGACGTTGACCTAGCGGTGGCGGCGAGCATAGCCGTTCCGACCATGCCGATATCGGCATCGGCATCGGCATCGTTTGGAGGATGTGGTGCTCGAATAATAGTGGAAATGCGATATTATTTTTTACATGCATAATATATAGAAAATAGCTAGATCTCTAAATCGATGCATATGAAGCTACATATATATTCTTGGTCATAATCCCCTTAATTATCTAAAGGGGATGGATGCATGGCTTCACGTCGTCGTCACTTTCATCGTCAGTATCTTCGTCGTCTGAGTAGTAGTACCTCCTGCACATTGTTCCGTCGAACACCTTCACTCGTGAGCACATCATCGCCTTCATATTTGAAGTGTACGAACCAGCCGAAATCCACACCGTGCGCGATGGCGAATTTCTCCCAGCCCTTGTCGAGGTACATCCGGCCTTGTCCGTCAAATAGGACCTCCACGGTCTAGAAGACGAGGACCGCAGATCAGCTGCTCGCAGATACACCTTAGCTGGCTCCTTGCCGTCAAGATAGTCCGCAAATTTTTTTGGGAGTTCCTGCAAAGAGATCGAGCGCCGATCGTTTGAAATTAGGGAACCCTTGAAATTAAAGGTTTTTTAGAACATGCCCATAATTAATCACATGCATCATATATGTGGGAACGCGTACGTACCTTCTTGACCAAAGGGTCTTCATAGACGACGATGAAGAACTCCTCTATGATCAATGGCAGTGTTGACGGTGGTGGTGGCAATGATGATGATCCACTTCCCCTTCCCCTTCCCCTTCCCCTTCCGGTCCGCGTCCGAGACGTGGAAGCCATGGCAATGGATAAAGTGTATGTGAACGAAAAGAAGAGAGAGGCGGAACCTATTGACACAAGGGATGGCCGTGTGGGTGTTTATAAGGGAGAGATGACCGTTGTAGGGTTTACACAATAAAATAAGGAGGAGATGACCGTTGTGGGGGTTTATACACAATAAATTAAGGAGGAGACGACCGTTGTGGGGGTATAGTTTATCATTTTACCGTGAAAAGTAATGCCTAAAAGGAAAGTAATGGCTACAAGAAATCGGTGATGGTTTATCGTTTTTTGCGTGAAAAGTAATGGGTACAAGAAATGGGTGATGGTGTATCATTTTTTGCGTGAAAAGTAATGGCTACACGAAATGGGTGATGGTGTATCATTTTTGTGCGTGAAAAGTAATGGCTACAACAAATCGGTGATGGTTTATCATTTTTGTGCGTGAAAAGTAATGGCTACAACAAAATCGGTGATGGTTTATCATTTTTTGCGTGAAAAGTAATGGGTACACGAAATGGGTGATGGTGTATCATTTTTGTGCGTGAAAAGTAATGGCTACAACAAATCGGTGATGGTTTATCGTTTTTGCGTGAAAAGTAATGGCTACAAGAAATGGGTGATGGTGTATCATTTTTTGCGTGAAAAGTAATGGCTACAACAAATCGGTGATGATTTATCGTTTTTTGCGTGAAAAGTAATGGGTACAAGAAATGGGTGATGGTGTATCATTTTTTTTGCGTGAAAAGTAATGGCTACAACAAATCGGTGATGGTTTATCATTTTTGCGTGAAAAGTAATGCCTAAAAAGAGTTTATAATTTAGCTCGTGAAAAATAATGCAGAAAACCAAACTTTGCGTGAAGCTAACCGACGACAGAGAGAGAGAGAGAGGGTGGTGGCCCCGACCAGAGAGAGAGAGATAGGGGTTATCCTGCCCGTTAGATCATACGATCAACGGTCGTCGGGCACGATCCGCGTGACATGGGCTAGACCAATCAGGGCAATGTTGGGCGTCTGTGAGAGTTTGTGAAGGGAGAGGGCAAAGCCGAGTAGTATCAAGAAACCAAGGGCAAGTGAGTAGTAAACGGACTAAGGGATTCAAATATGAGATTTAAAAAATGGAAAATGCGTGTTTTGTACAATGAAACCCATCTTGGCCTACCTCAAACTATTTGCAATACAAATCTACATGAGTGTGAAAATTATGGTCTCATTCGGACAAAGTATGTTTTGGGGAAAGCTGTTTTGGGTAGGGCTTATTATGGAAAACCATGCACCTTCATAGCTACTAGGTGATTTGAGAAGTGGCAATTTGTGATGAAACTTGATTTATCTACGATTTATCTATGATTTGAGAAGTGGAAATTTGTGGTAAAGACTCCATGAGTAAGTGCCACTCCTTTTCGGAATTTTTTGCACATTAAATAACTCATTTAACTAGTTAATCCCATTTGTTGACTCTCTCGTTGACCAGCCACTTGAGGGTAAAACTGAGTATATTGCACTAGCCGGTATTAGCACTCAAGGTGAAAACTGAGCATACAAAAAATGCTAGTATATGACTCGAGGGTATACATGAGTATATCTAAATTTCCAGGGTTAGACTCGAGGACGCGTGTTGCGGTGCAGAAGTGGAAGACGTGCCATTGTTGACGCGTGTCGCGGTGCAGACGTGGAAGACGTGCCATTGTTGACGCGGGTCGCATTTAGGACGCGTAAGCCCCTCTCTCCTCCCTCTCGCACACGATACGTCTCATTATCGCTCACGCACGAAACCACCCCTCTCACGTCCCATCAACTTCTCCAAAAAACCCCAACCGCCGTACGAGCCCTCCCCTGCCGGCGATGGAGAAGAAGAATGCACCGGCGGCCATCGCCCCCGAGCCCGTCGCCTCCGAGCCCGTCGCCTCCGAGCCCGTCGCCGCCGAGCACGTCGCCGCCGAGCCCGTCGCCTCCGAGGGCGGCGCATCCAAGCGCGGCGCCTCCGTGAACTGGGCCGGTCTCACGGCTGACGGACCACTTCACAAGATCGGCGAATGCTTATTGGCGAAAGAGGAGTACGTGGACAGCTACTCTGCTATGAGGCAAGTCTGTAGAAATTGGCGCTCAGGTTTACCTGATCCCGACGTGCACCTGCACGAATGGATCATGCTACACCACGCCCTTCCACGCGCCGCTGAGTTCACCTTCCTCCATCTCGGCACATCCCGCTACGTCACCATAGATCTATCTGCAGTTCGTGCAAGGTTCAAATTCCTCGGCTTTTCCCGTGGCGTCACCATAGATCTTATTTTCAATCTTAGTGCTGAATGTTATCTTTTCAATATATTTTAGATTCTACTTCGTCGGCTTTTCCCGTGGCGTCATCGTGCTTGCCCGGAAGAACCCGCCGCACAAGATACGGCTGCTGAACCCACTCACAAAGAAATCGAACACTATGTTTGAGGCGCGAGATGCCATCTGTTTTTCTGAAATCGATCGCTCGTTATCAAATCCCCGACTATGGTCTTCGTTGCCGCACATTACCCGCCGGAAATTGGTTGGGTCGATGAGAGCACTCCAACTAAGGATATAAATGAAGATGGGGATTGGGGAGAAGGAAGATTTTCGATCAAGAACCATTGTTTCCGTTGCATTACCCCGTTCAATGGTGAACCGTATGCGTAGCTGCGGACAATTTTGAGATCGGAAGAATAGTGTGCACCAATGTACGGTTGCAGCAGCGCGCGAGCACTTGTCAAGATGGAGACACTAATTTCATTTCCAGAACTTGGACGTCAGAAGTTCTACCTTGTGAAGTCGGATGGTGATCTGCTGTTTGTGTTGTTGGTCAGCGCGGCGTTGGCGGGCAAACCATTGGTGTACCGTGTGGACACTCAGAGCCGCTCTCTCCATCCGGTCAGTAACATTGGCAGTAATGCCTTCTTCGTGAATTATATCCGGTGTATCTCCGTCGACACCGAGTGTACCCGACACTTCAACCTGGCAGCATTTACTACACGGATTTGGGTTATATCGTAGAGTACTCTCATGATACAAATGCCCGGGATGAGTGGCCACTACGTGTGGATAGAATAGGACTCTACGGTTTGAGAAATGAACACGAGGCCATACCGTTTGGAGGATGTATTGGCCTCACACCTGCAGACGGAAGGAGTTCAATGAATATTTCCTTGGGGAATTGCACGAATGGAGCGACGAAGAAATATATGGGGAGGAATGAAGAACAAATTCATTCATCCTAATCTTCTTGTTGTCCATACATTGCGTGCGTGATCTTGTATATTTTTGCAGCTTAGTTTGTCGTGAACATTAACAATGTTATTGGCTGCTTTTGGCTGCTGTATGCAGTTTACCTATGTATTATACTTAGTTTTCCGATTATGCTTCTTGTGAATTTATCATATAATAGCTTCTAGATTTGCTACTAGATTTGCTGCCATATTGGGCAAAAAACGAGGGCCAAAAGGCATAAATAACCCCAGAGATTTGCTACTAGATTTGCTGCCATATTGAAGAAAGACAGAAATAGAAGCTTCTCCGCATTTGATACTAATTTGGTGAAAAAGACGAGAGAGAGAAAGAGGGGAAAAGGTGCTCTTAAAAATGCCAATTTGGGCCGAGAGAGACAAAACCCAGCTCCTGCTCACGTGCAACCAAACGCTTCTCGTCCTGTCCCACGCGGTCCCTTTCTACCAGCCCCACGCGACGCGGCCCCACACGACGCGGCCCCACAGACAACGCGGCGCAACACGTTAGCACAGAACGTCCAAATAAACGGATTCCTTCCGTCTGAGCTCCTTCTGCGGGTCTTCAGACAAAGGCTAGGGTAAAACTGAGGAAAAACTAAGGGGCTGGGGAAAACTGAGCACAACTAAGGAACCGAGGGCACGAAAATAGAAATCCCAAAATTGAATCATATATGCATGAAAATGAGAAAACTATTGTTGATGCTTGTGCTACTAACTCTA
>NW_025900068.1:0-22414 GCF_022539505.1 Lolium rigidum
TAGGCAACGACACTACCGTTGACAAAATTGTTTCATGTTTTCAAAATAAAAGCTCTAGCACAAATATAGCAATCGATGCTTTCCTCTTTGAAGGACCATTCTTTTACTTTTATGTTGAGTCAGTTCACCTATCTCTCTCCACCTCAAGAAGCAAACACTTGTGAACTGTGCATTGATTCTTACATACTTGCATATTGCACTTCTTATATTACTCTATGTTGACAATTATCCATGAGATATACATGTTACAAGTTGAAAGCAACCGCTGAAACTTAATCTTCCTTTGTGTTGCTTCAATGCCTTTACTTTGATTTATTGCTTTATGAGTTAACTCTTATGCAAGACTTATTAATACTTGTCTTGAAGTACTATTCATGAAAAGTCTTTGCTTTATGGTTCACTTGTTTACTCATGTCATTACCATTGTTTTGATCGCTGCATTCACTACATATGTTTACAAATAGTATGATCAAGGTTATGATGGCATATCACTTCAGAAATTATCTTTGTTATCGTTTTACCTGCTCGGGACGAGCAGAACTAAGCTTGGGGATGCTTGATACGTCTCCGACGTATCGATAATTTCTTATGTTCTATGCCATATTATTGATGATACCTACATGTTTTATGCACACTTTATGTCATATTCGTGCATTTTACGGAACTAACCTATTAACAAGATGCCGAAGTGCCGATTCTGTTTTCTCGCTGTTTTTGGTTTCAGAAATCCTAGTAACGAAATATTCTCGGAATCGGACGAAATCAAGACCCAGGTTCCTATTTTCACCGGAAGCATCCAGAACACCCGAGAGCCGTCAGAGGGGGGCCCTGTGGGCCCCAGATGATAGGGTGGCGCGGCCTGGGCCCTGGCCGCGCCAGCCTATGGTGTGGCCACCCCTTCGACCCTCCTGCGCCGCCTCTTCGCCTATATAAAGCCTCCGTCGCGAAACCCCTGATGCGAAAAACCACGATACGGAAAACCTTCCAGAGCCGCCGCCATCGCGAAGCCAAGATCTGGGGGACAGGAGTCTCTGTTCCGGCACCCTGCCGGAGCGGGGAAGTGCCCCCGGAAGGCTTCTCCATCGACACCGCTGCCATCTCCACCGCCATCTTCGACACCGCTGCTGCTCCCATGAGGAGGGAGTAGTTCTCCATCGAGGCTCGGGGCTGTACCGGTAGCTATGTGGTTCATCTCTCTCCTATGTGCTTCAATACAATAATCTCATGAGCTGCCTTACATGATTGAGATTCATATGATGATGCTTGTAATCTAGATGTCACTATGCTAGTCAATTGAGTTTTACTTATGTGATCTCCGGAGACTCCTTGTCCCACGTGTGTAAAGGTGACAGTGTGTGCACCGTGTGGGTCTCTTAGGCTATATTTCACAGAATACTTACTCACTGTTATGAATGGCGTAATGAAGTGCTTATTTATATCTTTTTATGATTGCAATGTGTTTGTATCACAATTTATCTATGTGCTACTCTAGCAATGTTATTAAAGTAGTTTTATTCCTCCTGCACGTGTGCAAAGGTGACAGTGTGTGCACCGTGTTAGTACTTGGTTTATGCTATGATCATGATCTCTTGTAGATTGCGAAGTTAACTATTGCTATGATAATATTGATGTGATCTATTCCTCCTACATATGCATGAAGGTGACGAGTGTGCATGCTATGCTAGTACTTGGTTTAGTCTTTTGATCTATCTTACACTAAAGGTTACTAAAATATGAGCATTATTGTGGAGCTTGTTAACTCCGGCATTGAGGGTTCGTGTAATCCTACGCAATGTGTTCATCATCCAACAAGAGAGTGTAGAGTATGCATTTATCTATTCGTTATGTGATCAATGTTGAGAGTGTCCACTAGCGAAAGTCTAATCCCTAGGCCTTGTTCCTAAATATCGCTATCGCTGCTTGTTTACTCGTTTCTTTACGTTACTACTCGCTGCGTTACTACTGCTTGTTTACTTGTCCTGGGCAAAGCACTTTTCCGGTGCCGTTGCTATTACTTATTCATACCACCTGTATTTCACTATCTCTTCGCCGAACTAGTGCACCTATTAGGTGTGTTGGGGACACAAGAGACTTCTTGCTTTGTGGTTGCAGGGTTACTTGAGAGGGATATCTTTGACCTCTTCCTCCCTGAGTTCGATAAACCTTGGGTGATCCACTTAAGGGAAACTTGCTGCTGTTCTACAAACCTCTGCTCTTGGAGGCCCAACACTGTCTACAAAGAATAGAAGCTCCCGTAGACATCACGCCCCCCCCTTGGGCCGCGCGGCCAGGTGGTGTGGGCCCCCCTGGCACCCCTCAGACTCTTCTCCGGTGCTCCGGAAGCTTCCGGGAATTATAAGGCCTTCGGTCTTGATTTCGTCCGATTCCGAAAATATTTCTTTACTAGGATTTCGAAACCAAAAACAGCAGAAAACAGACAACTGGCCTTTCGGC
Organism: Lolium rigidum; assembly: GCF_022539505.1. Lineage (NCBI taxonomy): Eukaryota > Viridiplantae > Streptophyta > Magnoliopsida > Poales > Poaceae > Lolium > Lolium rigidum. Next base: position 2,455 of record NW_025900068.1, read on the forward strand.
ATCGCGTCAATAGGTTAGTTCCGAAAAACACATAAAAATGATATAAAGTGTGAACAAAACATGTTGGTATTGTCATAAAACAAGCATGGAACATCAGAAATTATAGATACGTTGGAGACGTATCAACGACCACGGCACGCGTGGCATCTCCATTAACTTCATGCGCATAGGTAGGCGACGATCGCGCGCCACGCGAGGCATCGCCATTTATGCGTCCGCAGACTGCCGAAGCGACGCCTCGGCGCCAGTACTGGCATCGATGAGAAGACGCATCGACGCTGGGTCACTACCATGCGGACCAGACGAAACGTCCGCCAGACGCGAGCGGACACTTTGCGCGTCCGCGCAGCGTCCACAGAGACGCATCCGAGGCGCATATTTGAGCCAGTTTTGCGTCGCCGCGGATGCCCGGTCACTTTGGGCCCACTGGAGATGGTACTAGACGCATTTTTGGCCCGACGGCTACAACCGGTCGTGCGTCGTCCCGTTGGAGATGCCCTTACTAGCTTCGGCTAGTTGCGTTTCTTTTCCTCTCTTTTAGTTTTCTCTTTCCTTCTTTTGCTCTTCTCTCGTATCTTTTGTACAAATTGATTTATGCCACTAATTGATTTAAATAAATTCGGTAGAAATTATAAGATGCACAATATAATTTTGGAACATTAAGAAATATCTTTTTAGTCCAAAATAAAAAAGAATACAAGGGTTGTGTTTTACACACATGCCTTATAGGCATATTAGCAAATCTTGAAATAGGATTTAAGTTATTATTTTTTTTAAGAAGGCAATTGAACATATTTCGAACTGAAATTTGAATATTTTGTTTTGTAGGGCTATTTGACAAACCTTCCAAAACGATTTTATGTTTAAAGAAAAAAATCAAAAATCGTATATTTTGAACACCACTTTAGAAGGTTTACAAACAAAATACAATGAAGTTGGATAGTCATCATAATCCACTCATAATATGTATTTTTAAATCAAGTTTGATAAAAGTTAAAACAAGTTTCAAAAAGTTTCTTTTCCTTGAGAATTTTCAACAAAGTCAAGAGATTCAATCAACTTTATTTATTAATTTAACATTCCAAAACTTGGAAAGTTTTAAGATGTTACATGATCCGGCCATGCCTAGTGTGTAATGCATGTCACCAGACCTTGAAATACCCCCGCTGGTCCCGGTTCGTTTGGCTTGCGCGTATCCCTAGATAATAAGTTGGACCTGATAATATAAGATGTATATTACAAAATATATTTCATTAGAAAGTGTAGGTGTTCTATTTTTTAATGATATAATTTATGTGTTGTACAATTGATATTATATTGGCCAAACTGACAATCTAGGGATATGCACAAATCCTATGAACTGAGATGGAAGTACATTCATGAATCAAAGTCACCACGTTCACCAAGCGATATTAATAGCAGAATAGATCTTCTAAACTAATCCATACAAATTTCTTTACAGGGGCCAGATCCATGTAGTTATATAGTACTCACTCGCTTTCATATTAGCTATCACAATTTTAATTTTAGACATGTCTATATACAAAATGAGGTACGTCCAAATCCACGACATCTAATCTATACCTAATAATAAAGAAAATAAGACTTCTTGTTCGTCCGTCAGTTTTTGCCCCTGTTCTTGCCTGAAATTACCATATGCCACCGCCAAGTGAACGTAACGGTTCGTCCGTACGCTTCTGTGTATTTGATCTATGGCCCGTTAACTTATGGCCCAGCCCAATCTATGCCTTAAACCGGCTCCATTTCATCTTCTCCAACCCAACGCTTCGCCACCAGACTCCTCGTGCTTCTCCAATACGGGTGCACTGCCAGGCAGCCTCCGTCCGTTGCTCCTTTCGTTGGGTTCCTTTTTCCGTCCCTAGCTCGACTTGGTTTCGTCTGTCACGCGTGTCGGTCAGGCCAGCTATACCTATTTGGTTTCCATCGTAAATCGTGGAAGAAAACAACTCTCTATACTGTCATATTGATTGATTTGTTTCACCTTTCGTAGCCGGCGTATTTCCTACTTGCCCTCAGGTCTCCTATATATACAGGAGAGCGACCACCGCTTCTCCCGTACGAACACAACGAAGAGCGGAAACGAAGAGACGAGATCGACGACCAGCAAAACGAGAAGACCATGGCAAGACGAATTCTCTCGAACGTCTCAATAAAGAGAAAATCCCGAACTAGCCCTGTTTGCTGCCACCGGAATCCCCTCGTGCGCCGCCCAGCCAAAGAAGCCCAAGGACCTGCTCCTGACAACTCCATCGAAGCCCAAGGCAACCTCTCCTTTTGATCTGATCAGCACGAGGCGGAAGAGTAGACAGACGTGTACCCCTCAAAAAAAAAGTAGACAGACGTGCTATCCGTCGAGATTCTGCAGGCGGTAGCTCGTAGAGCGCATGAGGATAGGCACGATGCCGCGGCCCGGACGCGGACAGATGGAGCTGCCGTGGTCCAAATTTACGGTGCCAACAACTTCTATTGGGATCTGCTCGCGTAGTGGGCTGGTCACTGTCCATCACGACCGAGACGGTGTTCCTAGCACCAGACGACTCCGGTGCGGCCTCCGCGCGACGCGATGTCCTTGACGTCCCGGTAGAACGAGGCAACCGTCCGCCACAACTTGCCAGAGCAGCCTCATAAAACGCGTCTCCGCCGCACTTGTGCTCCGGCCGTGAGGCCATCCGGTGTGACCAATTTTGTCTCATCAAGCTTGCCCATCGATCTGCTACGTTTGTTGGTGCAAAATTCAGATTGACTCTTGACGAGGAGGGGAACCGCGCGGCTGCTGTGGCACCGCGCTGCACTCCCCCGGGCGGGCTCGGTCGGCCCCTTTCCACGTCAATGTATGTCCGCGCACACCTGGCGTTTCCAGATAGCATAATCGTACCGTGCAACTGCTGTCAGGTGATTGTATCTGTCATGTGTTCGTGAGTTGGTTTTTTTTTTAGCAGATCATGAGTTGGTTATCAACAGGGTTGATGGGTAATTAAAAATGAAGTGTCGTGACGATAAATAACTAGCAAAGGTCAATCCTATGTGTATTCATACTTTTGTACTGCATATACTATGCACCAGTCCACCAGATATTTAACAGAGAGGTCTGCTAATATGTTATGTCGAGGTACATCCGCAAGAGAGGACTACAACTCCAAGGAAGGAGCCAGCTTGGCATGAGTCCATACGACTAATTAAATACAACAATAAAAACAGCTAGCAATCCGATTGGATCGAGTGGATATTGCCCCATTGCCTTCACTCCAGCACCAACTTCTTCGTTGTCAACAGACGTACCGGAGATCACGTCAGTCATGCATGGCCGTCCAAGGAGACTGACAGATTCCGCAAAAACAAACAAGACATTGAAATGAGACTGCCATCGATGTATCCCACAAGGTCTTGCCAAGCAAGTGCATATGGCACATGTACAGATTTACATGCCCTAAGTGCATGTAATGCATTGGCTCCACTACTAGGAAATGCCTTACCGCCGGCGTCCCAAAATGCCTTACCGCCGGCGTTTTCTCATTCGCCGGCGATCACCTCGCCGGTGGTAATGTCTTATCGCCGGAGTTTTCCAAATCGCCGGTGGTAACTGCGTTTATCCCCGGCGCTTTTCCCGAATCGCCGACGGTAATGACTTAGCACAGGCGGTTTGCATACTCGCCGGGGGTAATCTGCTGCAGCGCTGGCGATTTCAATTTCGCCAGGGGTACAGTTTAGGGGCGCCGGTGGTATTGATTACAGGATTAAAAAAATAAAACTCGAAATATACACCAGAATACACACAGAATACACAGTATACACCAGAATACACAGAATACACACAGAATACACAGTTATATAGAAAGTCCCAAATGTTCATAACATGCATGCATTAATAACACAAGTTTAGATACTAGATAGTTGACCATATGGTTCAAACTCGAAGTAGCACATGATACAGAAATACATATAAGTCCAGTGTCGATGACCTAGCTAAACAACAATGACATAATAAACTAGAGAGACGGTGGCGGCAAGCATCATCACGATGAAAGGGGTCCTCCACATCTCCCTCCTCTGTCCCGCTCGAAAGTTGGCGTATCGAGTTTCCGCCTCCTCCAAAGTGGTGTACCCCTTGTAGTCTGTTGCCGCTAAAACGGTGGACCTGCCTCCTACAGTCTTCCCAGTCCTCGTAGACTCCGAGAACCCCGCCGTGGTAGACGACATAGTACGTCATCTATGCAAACACAGAAAAAAGAAATGAAAGTTGTTAGTACATTAGTAGAGAGAGATATAACATAGATTAGTGCAAAGAAAAAGCATGGAAATTACTTAAGTAATTTTATGACTAACATTTGCAAAGGACAAAAGTGTTTGAGTCAAGTCGGCTTCGGCGGGAAGGGACGGATGCCCTCGAGCGTGTTGAATGTTCTGTCGTCCTTCTAATCGGCCTTCTATCTCGGCCTTAGAAAGTTCGGGACCATAGTGGAACAAGCCACCATTACCGCAGACATCCCTCCAGAGTATTGTGCAAATGGTCCGCTGGATGGCACGGAACTCGGCTCTCACGTTTTCATCGGTGGTGTCCGACATGTTCACGGACATCCGCTGAAGACTGGATGGCAACAAGAGCTCGTTCTGAGACCTTAAAATCGACCTCATCTGTAGGATGGCAAACCAGGCCTCCATCCCATTGTCATGCGCCGATTGCTTGAGGCAGGGGAACTTGGTTATGTGGTTGCACACATAGCAACCTTTCACTTTCTTCTCATGCCTGATTTTGTCGATGCCAACCTCGGCTATGAAGCCGCTGAGGGCTTTATCAAGTGTAGACTTAAGGTCGGTGAAGTCCTTGTCCGGATCAAGCCCGGAGTCGAGGTAACCGACATCCGAATGATACGGGTAAAAGAGGAGGAGGGTGCAGTACTTGAATCTGCGCAAAATGGAAATAAACCATCATACTCGATCAACTATGAAGGAAATTCATGAAAGAATGTAATAGAGGGTACTCTAGTAACCAAATACTTACTCGCGGAAATATGGTATGACAAAGCATTTCTTATCCTTGTTTAACACCAAGAAATCCTTGATGTACTTCGCTAGAAACGCTTGTTCGTTCTGGACGACAGCTGGAGTCATGTAGAAGGGGTCCATGATAGCGATGTGCGCTGTGTTCTCCATGGCGATATCGTGCGCCATGCTGAGCGATAGGAGGCGGACCAAGTTTCGGTCGAGCTGTTGCAAGTTCAAGAGCCTGAAGATGTCTTCATATCGAATGAACATCAAGTCCGCAGGGTATGTGGTGACAAAGCCAAAGCCAGTGGGCACCTTCGCCGTCAAAACCGGGTACGAGGGATTTCTATCTCGAAGAAGTAGGTCCTCCTTCATTAGAACAGCATCATGCAAGCTCCTCATATCCGGCGTCACCTGCTTGGACAATGTGTGCCGGCAGCATAGGCTGGCCTATGTGATGCATCTTCCTCCACGGGGTCGGCAACTTGTCATTAACCACTTTCTTGCTTGCGGCAACATCTCCGGACTTCTTCCGCTTCCCGGCCTTCTTCTTACCGCAACCGGGAGTGGCGTTTTGTTTCATACCCTCCGTGGTCGCACCAAGGAGTGTCCTCGGGGTAAGCCCAACTCGGGGTGGAGCGGTGAAGGCGGTAGTGTCTTCCTCGCTCGGGAGTTTCTTGTGAAAGGAACAACTTCTTCTTTAGCGTACGATCGGCGGGTGGCTTGTAAGGAGAAACCCCGTCGCCCTCCATCTCAGCGATGAACGTATCGATTGGAGCTTGATCGATGTCCAACGCGTTTCCGTGCTGACTCTCGGGCTGACTGTCGGGCCCAAAAGGACCACCAGCCGGTGGAGGACTCGGGGCAGCCGTCGCATCCTGAGGAGTGACCATGCCATAGCTTGCCTCCGAACCTGAGGCGGCGGTGTTCAGCCGAATTAGGGCTTTCGGCCATAGAAGGATGTGATTCTTGAGGTCCCCGAGAGTGAGCGGGGTTTCCGTTTCCGGGGGTTGATAAGGAGGATGGAGGTCTTGGCATCCCGGTAACGATCGGTTCACGCGAACCCGGCTCACGCTATCATCCATCCTGACGCAGTGGAAAATCCGCTGTGTTGGCAGGATGACACTGCCGTTCGCTACAGCCTTCAACTTGTTGTCCACATTCAGTAGCAAGGTGCAAGGAGTCGCGTTCTCCTATGAAAACATGTGTAGGTCAGAGAGGGGCGACGACAAAGTAACTAATTTGTAGAGCTTGAGAGACTAAATTAATTACCGTGAGGGCGTCGAGCTCGGCTCGCATTGAAGGACCGAGGCCAGGCGTGCAGGTGACTGAGGGGCTAGTACTGGGGCCCCCCAGGTCCGGCGAATCCTCTCTAGCGCCGACATTGCCGGCGGGTGGAGTCACCAAGTTGGGTGTGCATTGAGCGTGTCTAGTTGGAGGCCGGTTGTCCGAGTTGCTGGCGCCTAGGCTGATAACCGGCATCGGTCCCTTACCGCCGGCGTCGAAGTAATTTTTCATCGACAGCACAAGATCAGGGATGATTTCATTGACCCTGTTGGCCAGCGCGTCATCGATCTTGCTAGCAACCTCGGCACTGACGCGTTGCTGAACCTCGGCACTGACTCGTTGCTGAACCTCGACACTGACGCGTTGCTCCATGGTTGTTTCCAAGTCGGCCACCTTTTTCAGAAGAGCCTCGTGCTCCCGGTCCTTCTGCGCCTGCCGCGACTCCCTAGTGCTTGCGGGCACGTCCAAGCCATAGTCGGCAAGCTTGCGACCTCCTCCGGCGCCGGGGACACGGTGGGGCTTGTCCAAAAGCGGCCGCGCCTTCACGGTGTTCGGACCCCCGATAAAAGGCGTGTCCCACGGGACTTTGCCGGCCGACGTCCGGGACGAGGAGCCAGCTGATTCGGCGGCTGCTTGTTCCGTCAACCGCCGAAGTAACATGAACAATTTTAGAATGTAATGGACTTGGTGAGCCAGTATCAAATTAATAAGCTGGTAAATTGCTTACCACTGCTTTCTCAAGTGCCATCACCTTCGCATCGGCGACCAACTCAACTCCCACCACCACATCAGGTTTCGTGACACGTTTCCCAGCCAATTCTCTATGGTATCGGGATCTGAGATATGCCCTGAAGAGTGGGTCTTTGTACTTGGCAAAAGGGAGCTCGAGGCCAGCGTTTATGTAGGCCTGGTCCTCCTTGTCCCATACCGGTTGCTTGCCTTCGAAGCCACGGCAACCGAGATTGTGGTGACCGATGTTCTTATCCGCCAGCTCCTTCCCCCAGGTCGATTGTCGTTTGGTGTACTCGAGCTCCTCGTTTTCCAAGAATTTATTATACTGCTCCAGCGTCATCCGTGGGAAGTGGCGTTGGATCTCTTCCCAAGTCTCATTGTCACCAAGCATCCCCGTCAGCAAAGTTTTATAACCGCTGAGGTTCTTGGAGAACTTAGAGAGGGCTCGTCTGTTCACGATGTTATCCTTGGGATCCTCGTTCCTGTATTCCACAGGGAACTCATACCGTGCGTGCAGCCGCGCAAGGAGTTGGGCCTGCCGATGCTGCTTCTTCTTGGTTCGGAGTTTCGTCTCGTTGACGTCGACGACGTCCCGAAGGATTGCTCCCGGTTGGAGGCCGTACCCCTTCGCCACGTGCTTGGGCTCGGTAGGAAGACCGGTCTTGGCGTCCACCGCGGTGATTATGTCGCGAGTGGTGCCGACCCTGTTTGGGCGCCGCTGCTTCCGTTTCCTCTTGGCCTCGGTAGTAGTATCCGAGCTACCCCCGGCAACGCCACTGTCGGTGGTCTCGTCGGCATCCCCCCTCTCATCCTCACCATCGTTGTCCATCTCATCATCCCCCTCCTCCGAGGACTCGTCATCGCTGCCTGGAAGGTCCTCCAGCTGATCCGAGACCATGAGCCTGTAGTGCTCATCCAACTTCCGCTGAGAAGACCCGTCAACGTCTTCGTTGGGGTCTGCAGAAGACGACATCGCTAGCTACGTGCTTCTGCCATGTATTTGGAACTACTATTAGTCAAAGAAAGAAAACAGGTAGTGTTTTAGGAACATGCTAACAAAGGTAGATGTGACAGCATTAGGCAGCATACACATGCAGATGAAGCAGTATCTTATTAAACTATACCAACAAAAAATTTGGCATGACCTTTGCTAAAAAATGGTCATGCCGGAGTGCCAGAAATTCGCCGGAACGGAAGTTAATCGACATTCCGGTGAAACATTGGCACTCAATGTACCTGCAGACACATTTCACACAACTTTTCCTTCCAGACATATCAATATAGCAATGACCTGAGCCTCCAGCATATGCTCATGTGTATCTTTACAGTAAAATAATCTATAGAAGAGCAGCAACTCAGTTCTCATGGCAGTGCTTGTGTCTCATTGGCAAGCTGCATAAAATACTTGTGGGCACTAGGTAACAGAATTACCTAACATCCTCTAGCATGTACATAACAAACAATACCCGCAAAAATTGTGCATCCCTCAGGCATGCCAATAAGAGAGATGCATAGCAAGTACACACTGAATATATGCAAACCAATAACCAAACATATGACCTGTGAATTGATATGCATAGCAAGTATAGGAGGATGGTGCCAGAATGCATATATGCAACACGAGCATATGCTAAGTTTATAAATCTGCTAGAATAAGCTACAGAAAGTCCAAACCAAAGTAGAGCTTAGCAGATAATTAAGCTACTCCCGACGATCCTGATAAATTTAGAGTAGTGCAGAGACAATTAAGATTTGTTCCAGGTCAAAAAAAAAAAATTAAGATTTGTTGGAACTGAGAATCATCAAATATGTCAGGCTGTTCCACAGTTCACGAGTTGCTAGAAGGATCGACTGAAAATTCTCTCCCGTAACTGCCATATCAAAAAGGGAAAAAAAAATAAACTTGTGCGCAGCAAAGTTGCCAAGTGATGTACAGAATCAGCAGCATTGGTTCTTTCTTGATCAACTGGACTGAGTAGCTGGAAAAACAACTAAGGCATTCCTAACACTACATGCAGAGCACTAGAGAAGGCATTAAGCAGCAGTCACATTTGAATCATGTCGTCCACAACCATGGATGTCAAACATTCCTTTACTCGATTTTTGCTTGATTGAGCACGTACATATCTTCCATGTTTGGGCACGAACTACTCTGGCAGACTTATTTTGCAATGGCTCCAACTGCTAGGGATATGGCAGTTTCCAGCAACCAAATCCAAAGGGGCAATCAGCTGAAAGCCATGACACGATTGCCTGTTCTGGAGTTGTATATGGTACAAGTTAGGAAATTGAGGCGTTTTAATAAGCATCGGAAGTTGTGGCATGATTTGGTCTGAACCTAGAGCATGATTGGGTTCAGCTGTGAACAACGTTAACTAAATATTGCAGCATTGTTGTAAAACAATTCTAGCATAGGTTCGGCTAACTATCATTGAGGTTGGTTCTAATCGTTTCAAATATGTTTGACTCCAGCTAAGTTTATAAATCTGCTAACAACATCTATGCAACACGAAAAGAAATAATAACAATTACAGAGGTTTACAAGAGGTGAAACTAGCAATTGAATCTACACAGGGGATTGGTGCGGGTGGAATTCGAAATAGCAACCGTGTGAGGACCATAGACCTCACATCATTGAATTGAACCAAGAACCCTAAATCTCACATCAAGAACCATAGACCTCACATCATGCGCATCTAGCAATACAAGGAGAGAGGGGGCGGTGAGGTGGGTAGTGCATACTCACGAAGGAATTCAGCTTGGCCGGAGAAGAGGGGCGGCGAGAGGAGCTCCGTGTAGGCGGTGGAAGGAGCTCCTGCGGCCGAAGGATCTCCGGGTCGTCGGCGGAACGAGCTCCGTGTGGGACGGCGTCGGCAGCAGCGGCGGCGGATTTAGGCGTCGGCAGCGGCGACGAACGGGAGTCGCGGCGGCGGATTCGGCGGCAAGGGAGAGGAGAGGGAGTCGCGGCAGGCGGCGACGGCGGATCGACATCGGTCGATTTGGGGGGAACGACAGACGCGCGGCCACCAAAACGACTAAGTCGTGGACGCTTTACCCCCGGCGTTTTGCTGTAAACGCCGGCGGTAACGTTTGAGCCACTAACAGGTGGGCCCAAGTGCATTTACCACCGGCGAAATCGACCAATTCGCCGGAGATAACAGGTGACACCATATTAATTCCATAAACCCTGTTCATTATACAAAATCGATTCGCTAGCGCAGTGGTTCCAGTCGGTTCTGCACAGCCGAAGCACCCAGGGTACGAATCCCTGTGGGTGCAAAAAAGGCACCCTTTTTTTTCTTTTCTTAAGACCTTTTTTTATTGTTTCTAGTTATTTAGATAAATTGTAAAGTCCTTTGGCAACTTTTTTTCTTTTCTTAAGACCTTTTTTTAGTGTTTCTAGTTATTTAGATAAATTGTAAAGTCCTTTGGCAACATCCGATAAAATAAAGCAATGTAGGATAAATTGCGAGACATAAATTGATGATTTTAATTCTTGAATGACTTCAAAGTCCTTTCGAGGATATCCAATAAAAAACCAAGACATAAATTTAGGATACACTTGAGAAGGACAAATGGTTGTTCGAGAGATAATTATTATAAATACACAAATGACTTCAAAGTCCCTTCCGCTTGGTCCTTGTGACCCCACCGGTATCGTCGCGACTCCTTGTGTACGGAGGAACACTTGACCTAGATAGCGTTGTCCTTCTTCTTCTTAGTGTGTAGGTTCTATCGTCTTCATCGGGTTCTTCCATCATTGGGTCTCCGAAGAGGCCGTCGAAGTCTTGCTCGTCGGCAACTCCATCCATTCCGACGAGGGCCCTTTTTCCTCTCCTTACGACAACACGTCTAGGCCTTGACGGGTCAGTTATGAAGAAGCATTGCTCGACGTGCTTAGCCAATACCCAAGGCTCATTTTGCGCGGTGGGGTTCTTGGTCTTGGATTTGGGGGGCAGTCGCATGGTGGTGACATACGCATCTTCTTTTGTGACGTCCGTAGCCCATCTGACACGAAACATCGGTAGCTTCTCCCCGACGTAGTCGAGCTCCCAGATTTCCTCGATCCTTCCGTAGTACCTTTTCTTCTCTTCACCCGTGTACGATTCCATCGTCACACCCGAGTTCTGATAGTCGCTTTTTTGTCTCTCTCCTCTGTGGAGAATGTGTAACCGTTGATGTCGTATTTCTGATAAGTCATGAGGTTGGGGGCGGGCCCATAAGACAAGGCCAATATCATTTTGTCTACGTCGCTTGCCATTGGTGGGGGATTGGCATCAATCTGGTCTTTGAACCAGCTCGCGAAAGAGGAGTTGTGCGCTCTAAATACCTCTTGTTCCGTCATCGGCTTGTCAGCCCTGCTCTTGATCATGTTTATGTGCTGATCCACCCAAGGCTCTACCTCGTTCATGTGCTGTAGTGCTACTAAGTGGGCCCTGTTAAAGTCTGTTCTCCTATCATCTTGATCGGCGTCGAGTTCCCTCCTGCCAGCGTTGTGGCCTACTCCCTCGAATCTGCCGAGGTGCTTGTTGGCGGGCAATCCAACCGGACGTGGGTCATCCTCGTTTAAATAATTCTTGCAGAAAGAGATGCACTCCTCGGTGAGAAAGCCCTGGACGATGCTTCCATCCGAATGTGCCCTGTTACGAACGTATCCTTTGATGAAGCCGTTCATTCTTTCTAACGCCATCATGTTGTGAAGGAACGCGGGCCCGAGATCCTCGATATCGTCCACTATATGCACCAGCAGATGGACCATGATGTCAAAGAATGCGGGCGGGAAGTACATCTCCATCTCGCATAGGATGGTGACGATCTCTTCCTGCAGCCTCCCGAGTTTCTTGACGGTTATCGACTTTCGAGTGATGACGTCGAAGACGTTACACAGGTCAGTCAGCATCGCACGAACGTGCGGTTCCATTATCCCTCGGATAGCAACCGGAAGTATCTGCGTCATCATGACATGACAGTCATGAGACTTCATCCCGCTGAAGATTTTTTCGTCGGGTCCAGCCATCTGCGTATCAGCCCCGCGTAGCCTAGGGGAAATTTGACTTCTAGTAGGCACTTGAAAAATTGTTCGAGCTCATCGGGATTTAGAGTGAAGCAGGAGGGACGAGGAGTTTCGCGCTGCTTGGCCACCCTTTTGCGTTTGCGACCATCCGTCTCCTCCTCCTCGGTTTCCTGGTCAACCCGGGCGAAATGAAGCTCTTTTCGATATCAAGGGCCATCAGGTCGTGTCTTGCTTTCGACCCGTCTTTGGTCCTCTCCGGCATGTTGAGCACGGTGCCAAGCAAGCTCTCGCACATGTTCTTCGTGATATGCATGACATCAAGGCTATGAGGCGTACCGAGGATCTTCCCGATACGGCAAGTCCCAAAACACGGACCTCCTTTTCCATACCCCCAAGAGCGGCCCGGGTTCCTTTTTCTTTCTCTTGTCTCCTTTCTTCCGCTTCCGGATCTTTATCTTACCCGCCGGAGGGCAGTCTTTCCAGTTTTTCAACGAGTATCTATCTCTTCGCCGCTTCGCCTAGGTGGAGGTCCCTCGACCTCATCCTTCCCATTGAACAGGTCTCCACGCTTCCTCCACGGGTCATTCTTGGGAAGCCACATTCGATGCCTCATGTAGAAGGTTTTTGAAGACCCGGGATCCTTACCCAGCTGTAAAAATGGCGTCTTTTCCATGCACCTCACACATGGCTTGTGTCCGTGGCACACCTGGCACGCGATATATCCGTATCCAAGATAGTCCTGCACCGTCGTCAACAGTGCAGCTTTCATACGGAAAGTTTCTTGTCCGTAGGCGTCCCAAGTTTCTATCCCTTCCTCCCACAGAGTGACTAGCTCCTCCTTCAATAGCTCCGGATACTGAGTTGATATCGCTCCCTGGCTGCGTCGGCCCTTGGATTAGCATACTCATGTGTATGTACTTCTTCTTCGAGGCATAGCCATGGAGGGAGGTTGTACATCCATACAAACACGGGCCGGTGTCTGTGCTTGCTGCTTTGGTTCCCAAACGGATTGAGTCCGTCGGTGCTCGCACCCAACCTGATGTTCCTTGGTTCTTTCCCGAATTCTTCGTAATACTCATCGTCTAATGTTTTCCACTGGCTTGCATCCGAAGGGTGTGTTAGCACTGGGTTTTCAACCCGTTCTACATCACGCATCACCGTCTCCTTTCTTTCCGCGTGCCAGCGCATGAGCTTTGCTTCCTTGGGGTCCACGAAGTACCGCTGCAGACGGGGCGTGAGCGGGAAGTACCACACAACTTTTCGAGGAGATTTTCTTGTCCCTCTGTTGTATCGAGATTCGCCACACTGTGGGCATGTATCGAGATTGTCATGCTCGTTCCGATATATTACGCAGATCATCGATGCATGCGTGGTATTTCTGGTGCGGTAAATCGAGAGGGCACACGATTTTCTTGGCCTCCTGTAGGCTACCGGCACACGTGTTATCTTTAGGAAAGTGGATCTTCAAGTATCCGAAGAGTTCGTCCACGCTTGTGTCCGTCCATTTGTGCTTTGCCTTCATCTCCATAATATCGAGAGCGTATCTCGGACGGCTCTCCTCCGTCCCACGAGCTGCATCGTACAACGGAGTTCTCGAGTCTACCTCGAGTTGATCTAGCTTAGCCTTCCGTCTACCGGCGATTTTGGGGTCGGTCGATGTGTTGCTGAGAAGAAGTTCTTGAACATGACGGTCCTGCACGGCCGCGGTTAGCGGGGTATTTCTACTCATGTCCTCGTCGGCCGCATGTTCTTCCCGGCCTTCTTGATCACCATCAACGTGTGCGCCATCCTCTTCAACCTCGTCTCCATTGTCGTGTGGGGCATCCTCTCCATCACCTTCGTTATCATCATCTCCACCATCATCATCTCCATCACCATCGATATCATCATCTCCATCATCACTCATCCACCGAGTATGCCCCTCCATGAAACTATACCCGAGCAGGTGTTGATTCACTATGCCCGAGAAGGGGTCAAACAACGATCCTAGCTTGCATCTTCGACAAGGACACATTATATCCTTTCGCTTTTTTCGATACATGTCGGCCGTCGCGCGTTCCACGTATCTATCCACGACGCTTTCCCTCATCGCGATGACCATCGCCGCCTACAAGACAAGATAATTGATTACACCGCCGTCTCGGTTTTCACGGAAAAAATTCGGCATGACCTTTGCTAAATATTGTCATGCTGGAGTTCCAAAATTCGCCGAACGGAAGTTAATCAACATTCCGGCAAAACATTGGCAACTCAATGTTCCTGCACGCGTAAACAAATGCAAAACAATGCATTTACATATATGGAACCGCGCCTTTTGCAATTCTACTAGTGTAACCGCGACTTTTCACCAACTCATGAACATTCCACTCATTAGTTATATACCTATTAGTTGACGCGACGTCCAAAAGCACCGGAGAGACGTCACACGTCGACTTTATGCTCGAGAGATCTAGAGAGATCTACAAATAGAGAGATCTAGCTAGATCTAGTGGAAAAGATGGTGGGAGGAGATAGATCTAGATCTAGATCATGCAAATCATGCTAGAGGGGCTAGGTAGTGCATGATTTTCTCAAATACATCATATTTTGTTGGTTGAAATAGCTAAAATGGGTGGGGGAATGAGATAACAAGTGTTTGGGTTGATTTGCCATCACATATGAGTGTGTGAGGGTGGTGGTAGGTGGCTGGCCGAGTTATGGCATATCCGAGGTTACCGCCGGCGCCTACATGTGCGTTTGCCAGCGGTAGGGCCAATTACCGCCGGCACCTACGGCCCACAACCGCCGGCGGTAAGTGCAGGATGGGTGGCCCACTCAGCCACTCGTTACCCCCGGCATTTTCACTTCCGGGTTCGCCGGCGGTACAGCCAGCTACCCCCGGCGCTTTTGGCACAAAACGCCGGCGGTAAGTGCAGGCTGGGTGGCCCGCCCAGCCACTCGTTACCCCCGGCATTTTGCTTTTCGTGTTCGCCGGCGGTAAAGCCCTCACCCCCGGCGCCTTGCATCCGACTCGCCGGCGGTAGGTTTAGGCCACCCTGGAAGGTCTTACCGCCGGCATTTTCAAACCGTACTCGCCGGCGGTAAGGAGTGCTGCTATAAGCCTTTCCCTAGTAGTGCTCTTGGTATATTTAAAAAGGTTAATATTATAGGAATATTGCGCGGTTTCATGATTTAATCTAGAACATAAATCATCGAGGCCGGAGACGAATGCCTTTCTGAAATTTTGATCAGGTGGTGATAGCGACCATTTTCTTTCCTTACTATTTTGAAGTCAACATATTTTACTCTTCCGCAGCAACGCGCGGGCATTGTCCTATTAATATAAGGAGGGGAAGATTTATGAACCAAAGGACTTGGATACGGATACCACGCCGTGTGTTCAGTTTATTTCTTGTCTGGTTCCAATACTCACCTGAAATAGCAATCCCTTGGTCCATGCCGATTTTGTCTAGAACCTAATTGAAGTAGTTAGCCGAGTGGCACGGTGTGCCTACGGTTAGAAACAACCATCCGGCATGGTTAGCATTTTGGAGGTAGAAAAGAGGCATGCATATGGATCAACGAAACGGGGTTACGCTCCTAATTTTGGGTTGTTCTTTCTCCTTCCCCTCCTTCAAATGAGAGGAGCCTGACCTCCCTCTCTCGTCTTCCCAACATTCCCGCTCTCCTTCCTCCTGCCGCGGCGCTGTCGTGATACGGCAGCTGCTGCGAGGCAACGCGGCAACCCGCCATCCCATTCGGAGGAGGGAAGGCAACGTTAACGGCGGCGCATTCGATAGCCTGCACACATTACATCGTTGCAGAGAAACCATTGCACAGGACATGGCCAACAGCGGCAGAGAGCACAAGCGTGGCGTTCCACGTCCACCACCATTGTCGCTCTTCATCGGTAGGGAACAAGAGGTCTCCATGACCGCGCAGGCACCTGTGACGCGGACAAACCCGGCCGCCGCCGGCAACAAC
Organism: Lolium rigidum; assembly: GCF_022539505.1. Taxonomy (NCBI): domain Eukaryota; kingdom Viridiplantae; phylum Streptophyta; class Magnoliopsida; order Poales; family Poaceae; genus Lolium; species Lolium rigidum. The sequence goes on from NW_025900068.1 coordinate 18,455, forward strand.
AAGAAGAGGATGCTGTCCAAGCAGCTGTCCATGAAGGAGACCACCAGGGAGGTCAAGTGGGAGAAGCGCCGGCGGCAGATTCAGCGGCAGAGAAGCAGCATGGGCATGTACGACGCTGACCGCGAGGCCAGCGCCAGCATGAACGCCATCGGCAACGGCGTGACCGACGAGGACCTTGACGAACTGAAGGGATCTATGGAGCTTGGGTTCGGGTTCAACGAGGAGAACGGCGGGCAGAACCTCTGCGACACGCTCCCCGCCCTTGACCTGTATTTCGCCGTCAACCGGCAACTCTCAGAGCCCAAGATGCGGGTGTGCAGCCGCTCGTTGCCATCCCTTTCCATGGCGAGATCCTCATCTTCCACACAGTCGAGCCCGGGCGGTAGTCCTATGGCGCAGCACTCTCTCCTTGACTCGCTGAAAATTTCCAGTCCAGGTAAGTAACGTTTTTCTTGTTAATGTGTTGTTAGATTCCGGAAGTTATGTGAATAATTCTTCATGCTTTTGGTTGTTTGGTCCGTGTGACGCAACAGGCGACAACCCTCAGCTTATCAAGACAAGGCTTAGGCAATGGGCTCAGGTAGTTGCTTGTTCTGTGAAGCACTCTAGCTGAAAACCGCTGCAACTGACTACTCTTCCTGAAGAACCGTTGTTGTACCGATTGTTTCGATAGCTGGCGAGTGAGAGGACATGACCGGTGCTACCTATTAACACAACGTCGTAACCTTGTTGCTCTGGTGACGCCCCATGCATGGCTCTTGTGCATAGTTTAGTGCGTATGTATGTGCTGGCAACATTTGTGCGCCGTCCCTGTACTGACAGGACAACATTTGATACAAGAACATTCTTCATGTTCATCAACTGCTTTTGCTGATCCATTTCGTTGACAACCTAGGAGCTCATACCGGCAAGATATATATTCACTAAAAACATACGCTCACCCGAGGGGACAAATTATCTCCACCAGAAATCAGAGCCAGTAATTGTACTGTACGGATTGTAGGGGAGAACATTTGGACCGCTCAAATTTCGGTTCTGAATCACAGTCTTTAGATGTACATATGTAATACAACAAGCTGAATGTCTGAAATAACTGGGCGTTGCTTGTACAGTACTACATGTGCCCCATCTTGCTCAGGTTGTTGGTTTAGTTCACATAAACTCTGAATTGCCTGTCTATGGCCCTTTTTAGAGAGAAAATTACATAATTATGTCATGGTTCAGAGCAATATACATGCTTCTGTGGCCGCTCCGATGCCATGAACAGCCTTATTTCCATGTCGATGTTCATATTTAGCCACCCGCTGTTCATATTACTGTTGAATGCAGTCCTTAAGGATCTAAGTGCAATAATTTATCTATACTTGCAACAAGCAATTAAAATAGCCAGGATAAACACATCATAGGCAACGCTACTTCAAATTATCATCTCTAATACAATCAATAAGTAGATCTCTATATGCACGTACGGGGAGGCCTACTAGTATGGATACATGATAGTCTAACATCTATTTGTGACCATAGAAAAAAAAAATCTACTTGTAAATTACTGAAAATACAAAAACAGCAGCAGCTGAGATTATAGTCGCTCTTGAAACTTAACTTCTTTTTCTTGGCTTCTCGCTGTCCATCACAGCAACCAGTCACAGAGATCAGAGATGGTAAGCCAACTAATCGAATAACACTGAGAGAAGGGAAGATTAGGAACTCATCTCATAGATAGGAACAGCTGCGAATCATCTATGAACAGCAACACGGCAGGACAAGATAGCAGCTTGGTAACGTTTCAGTGATCATCACAAGTTCATAAATGATAAACCCACAAAACAAGCACAACAAAGTTCTTATTTCACGGACTTCTTTCACAAGTCATAAAAGACACAAAACCGCACATACATAAGACATAATCAAGGTCTAGAGTCCCAAACATAACAAAAGAGACACGTTCATGAAAGTTAAATTTGTTGATAAAAATGACAACTTGACAGCATGATGCCATCATGTGGCCTCCTGAATTATCAGCTCTTCGATGCCTACATTTCGCATACCAAGGCAACGAGCTCGCCCTCCACTGTGCCTAGGTGAGCGCCTTATTAGACCTTCTTGAAGCCAAACTACTTTTCCAAACACTGGAGCATGCTAGTTGGACCAATGCTTATTGGAATCCCAAGGGCAGCAAAGCGACCCCTCAAGGTGTTCTCTTCTATCTTCGGGAGTCCACGCATCGGTCCACTGAGCCAATAGTCACTCGATGGTAGTTTCATCATGGTAAGACTGGGTTCAATCCATACAGGAGAAGGCCAGTTGGACCAAAGCCAAGGAGACACAAGGCCCTCCTTGCTATTATTGCCCGTCAACTACTCCGATATCACGACGACTACTCTTACGTCCTTGATTGTACTCATTATCATCAGTAAAGTATGCATGATTTCCCTTGAGAGAAAGGGTAATCTTTGGCACTCAGACAAAGTACATCGTTAAGCCCAAGAAACAGCACATGGTCAGGCAAGAAATCAATTTTCACAAGCCTCTCTGCACCATCATCATCTCGGTACAATTTAATTTCCGTAGTATTCGGAACAGAAAATTTAGGGTTGGCATCTGTATCAGGATCCTCAAACTCTTTTAGTCTTGAGGCAAGCAGCAGACCACCCCATGGAGCCTGAACAATGTGTAGCATCGGGACAAAAATCCTCATCCCCCACCCTAGTAATCGACATTGTAATAGAAGGAGCACTAAGATCGAACGCATGAATTTCCCCCATTTCACTCACTGCATACAAAAACCCATCCTTGTAGGTGCAGTCCCTGTAGTGACAATGTGGTTGCAGCAAGGTCCACTTATCATCCCCTACTCTTGCAAACGAGAGGTGAGTGTATGGCTTGTGGATGAGCACCACGATGTAGCTTCCAGTGGGTGTATCATGGAACATAAACGCTTTGAACTGGAAGTATTCCCCCAGCTCACGACGAGGGATGATTGATGCCTTGAAGAAAGCTTCTCTGGCAGAGTGACTTGGGTATTCATACTCGTGGACAGAACCCGAGTCATGAAAGATGGGCTTCACGTACTCGATGGTGGTCACTGAAGGGAGAGCAATCTGTTGCCCAATGATAGGATTGACAAGGTGCGTTTCAGATCTATGGTCGACGGTGACCAGGAAGCCGAGTGGGGATCCAATCAGAAACCTACCGCAGAGAGGTGGCTCCGGGAGGGTTAACCCGTAAACCCTCTTCTCCACTAGACTGTAGAAGCACGCAACATTTTCACCAGCAGATTCAGAGGTGTAGAGCAGGCAAGGCGTCTGGGTCTGCTTGTGCTTGCCAAGATTCCGCAGTGCGGTGTATGCAAACTTCCATAAAGTGCAGATAGAGCCGGCACGTACAAGATCAGTGATGTCAAGGGTGGCAAAGACATGCATTAAGATGTCTTCTGGTAGTTCAAGAAATGTGCCCATCGTAGTTTTTTTTTCGAAATGGGAGCTACGCTCCAGCCTCTGTATTAATAGATGCACACGGCAATTTTCATATTACAACGTACGAGCATATCATTCAATTATTACAATCATTGATCGGATAATGTTGAGACAAATATCAACCAAAGAAAAACGATGGGCATCAGACTGCTAAATATTTGCAATCCTATTAATATGCCGCCACCTAGTAGCCTGGAAAAAAAAGTCATGCACAATCATGATCAGCCGGTTGCATCCAAAAACTATATTCCTTGCTCATCCTCCGGGAGAAAGAAGCCCATAACAGAATCCAGTGTGCAGCTTGGTGAACAACCTGCAATAAATTAGTTTCCTTTTGTTTGTTAAAAACAATCACTGGTGGAAAAAGGGCCCTTGGTCGCGGTTCGCAACTGCCATTAGTCGCGGTTGCGCAACCGCGACCAAAGTATCGCGACTAAAGGCCCCCCCTTTAGTCGCGGTTCCTTACGAACCACGACTAAAGGCC
>NW_025900069.1:0-15539 GCF_022539505.1 Lolium rigidum
GAAAATAGAGATGCCTGATACGTCTCCAACGTATCGATAATTTCTTGTGTTCCACGCCACATTATTGATGTTATCTACATGTTTTATGCACACTTTATGTCATATTCGTGCATTTTGTGGAACTAACCTATTAACAAGATGCCGAAAGGCCGCTTCTGTTTTCTGCCGTTTTTGGTTCCGTAAAGGCTAGTTACGGGCAATATTCTCGGAATCGGACGAAATCAACGCCAAACCTCCTATTTTTCCCGAAGGCTCCGAACACCGAAGAAGAGTCGGAGAGGGGCCGGGGGGCCCCACACCATAGGGCCGCGCGGCTGGCCTGCGGCCGCGCCGGCCTAGGGTGAGGCCACCCCGTCGACCCTCCCGCGCCGCCTCTTCGCCTATATAAGCCCTTTCGACCTAAAAACACGACACCAATTGACGAAACTCCAGAAAAGTTACCGTGGCGCCGCCGCCATCGCGAAACTCCAATCCGGGGGACAGAACTCGTTCCGGCACCCCGCCGGAGCGGGGAAGTGCCCCCGGAAGGCTTCTCCATCGACACCGCTGCCATCTCCATCAACACCGCTGCCATCTCCACCGCCATCTTCATCACCGCTGCTGCTCCCATGAGGAGGGAGTAGTTCTCCATCGAGGCTCGGGGCTGTACCGGTAGCTATGTGGTTCATCTCTCTTCCATGTACTTCAATACAATGATCTCATTGAGATTCATATGAGTTTGTATCACTACTTATCTATGTGCTACTCTAGTGATGTGTTATTAAAGTAGTTCTATTCCTCCCGCACGTGTGTAAAGGTGACAGATGGGTGCACCGTGTTAGTACTTGGTTTATGCTATGATCATGATCTCTTGTAGATTATGGAGTTAACTATTGCTATGATAATATTGATGTGATCTATTCCTCCTACATATGCATGAAGGTGACAAGTGTGCATGCTATGCTAGTACTTGGTTTAGTAGCGTTGATCTATCTTACACTAAAGGTTACTTAAACATGAGCATTATTGTGGAGCTTGTTAACTCCGGCATTGAGGGTTCGTGTAATCCTACGCAATGTGTTCATCATCCAACAAAAGTGTAGAGTATGCATTTATCTCGTTCGTTATGTGATCGATGTTGAGAGTGTCCACTAGTGAAAGTCTATTCCCTAGGCCTTGTTCCTAAATACCGCTGAGTTACTACCGCTTGTTTACTACGTTTCTGCGTTAGCATTACTGCTGCAATACCACCACCATCAACTACACGCCAAGCACTTTTCTCGGCACCGTTGCTACCGCTCATACTTATTTATACCACCTGTATTTCACTATCTCTTCGCCGAACTAGTGCACCTATTTGGTGTGTTGGGGACACAAGAGACTTCTTGCTTTGTGGTTGCAGTGGTTGCATGAGAGGGATATCTTTGACCTCTTCCTCCCCGAGTTCGATAAACCTTGGGTATCCACTTAAGGGAAACTTGCCGCTGTTCTACAAACCTCTGCACTTGGAGGCCCAACACTCGTCTACAGGAAAGGAGGGGGAACGTAGACATCAAGCACTTTTCCGGCGCCGTTGCCGGGGAGGAAAGGTAAAAGGCTCTCATACTACGGTCTCGGGTAAAGTATTTTTCGGCGCCGTTGTGTGTGTGCTCAAAGCTATTTCCTTTAGATCCTGCAATTGCATCTTTTTGTTTCTTGTTTACACTAGTTAGGCATAATGGAAAACAACAAAAATTTAGTGAGCTTTTTAATCTTTTTCCTGATTTAGAATTGTTTGATGCGAAAATTAAAAAACCTATGGAACCTTATTTGCATGCTAGTAGCGATGTTATTAGTATGAATGCAATTACTGCTAATGCTATGAAGAAGTCTAAGCTTGGGGAAGCTAGTTTTTGTGGTCTTTTTAGCTTCCCATCTTTAGGGGAGAAAATTTGTTCTAATAATGCTTCTGATATTTTAAATCCACCTGCTGAAAGTATTCCTTATAAAATACCCATGAAAATTATTGAACGTGTTATGGACAACCACTATAAAGGGGATGGAACTGTCCATCCTAGAGATCATTTACCGTTTTTGCACGAATTATGTGGGTTATTCAAGTGTGCAGGTATCTCTATGGATGAAGTGAGGAAGAAGCTATTCTCTGTTTCACTGTCTGGTAAAGCAGCGCATTGGTATAAATTGTTGGAGAATAGGCATTCTCTTGGTTGGGAGGAAATTGCATCTCTCTTTTATTCTAAATTTTATCCTCCGCATGAAGTGCATATTGATAGGAATTATATTTATAACTTTTATCCTCGTGATGGAGAGAATATTTCTCAAGCGTGGGGAGATTGAAATCACTAATGCTCAAATGTCCCATTCATGAGCTCCCCCGTAATGTTATTGTTAACAATTTTTATGCGAGGCTTTCAGACAACACAAGGACTATCCGGACGCGTGTTCGGAGGGATCTTTCACAAGCAAGGAGGTTGAAGCTAGGTGGGATCTCCTTGATCGGATTGAGGACAACGCTGAAGGATGGGAGAACAATGAAGGTAAAGAGTCGGTATAAATTATGATTATGAATGCATTGAAGCTTTTATGGATACCGATAAATTTCGAAATATAAGTGCCACTTATGGTCTTGACTCTCAAGTTGCTGCAAATCTTTATAAAGCCTTTGCTTCTCATTTCGAATTGCCTAAAAATAATTTTGATAAGTATCATGAACCTTTTAAAGAGGCTTGCATGAAGAATGAAATTGTTGTTAATTATTGCAATAAGCATGCTCAAACTCCTAAGAATGCTATTTCCTATAAGCATGTTAATTTTTGTGGAATACATAGACCTTGTGGAATTAATCAAATCAAAGATGAATATTGCATCCATCATGCTAATGAAAAAACTAGAAAGTGGTTTAGGGCTCTAGATGATCTTGGTAAAAAAGTTTGTGCCCTCTATCCTTTTATTTGTGAAGTTTGCCATGAAGTGGGTCATTTTAATTTTCAATGTTCCTCCAAGTGATATTTTGAACCCAATGAGTGCTGCAAATTTGTATTGTGATGATGAAATTACTCCTAATCAGCATGATGAACTTACTTTATTTTTGGGGTGTGAAGAACTGTCGAGAAAAATCTCTTGGTTACATATGAGTGATCTTGATATTGATGATGTCCTGCATGGGTGTTTTTCTTATTGCATTGATAATAGCCATACAAATACTTACATACAAAATATTTTAGAAGATGACACCTTGCCAAAATATGATAGGACCGCCGTGTGTTTTCAACTAATTAATGAAAAGGAGGGATCCTCCCAAGTTTCTTCTATTGTTTCGAAAGTAAATCAGGTTATGCGGACAAGCCACCCTTCAAGCCTCTCCCTCCCGAAGAAGGGAACGAGGAGAAGGAAGAGAAGGAGAAGAAGAAGGGAACGAAGAAGAAGAAGAAGAAGAAGGAGAATAAAAAGAAAGAGGTAACATCATATCCCCGCGTATATGAGATAACAATAGGTAACCGTAAGTATGTTGCTCCTAATGATTATTGTGATAATGAATCTGAATATGATGATCTTCCTATGCCCTTTACATACATTAGCAATCATGATTTGAATGAGCACACTACTTTTGATATTGCAAATCTCCGGGAAATTAATTCTGAAAATGATGACAATGTGCCTCCGATCCCTAATGATTATTATAAAGAATGCTATGATATAGGTTCTAACTATCCTTATGAAACTTGTCATAGTCATGATTGGGTTACTAAAAACAATTCCCTTAATAGACAACTTGTTTACCATGTTCAAATTCTTGATAATAATCTTGCTCCAATTACTATTAATGAGAATAACTCTTCTTGCGCCAAATTTAATGATACTTCTATGCATATGAACCATGATAAGAATGTTTTAAGTGATGGGTATATTGTGGATTTCATCAATGATGCTACTGAAAGTTATTATGAGAGAGGGAAATATGGTCGCATGCATCTTAATAATATTAAGTTTCCCCTCTTTATGTTGAGAATCTTGAAGTTACTCGTGTTTTATCCTCTTATGCTTGTCACTTTGTTCTTCATGAATTCATTTGTGTACAAGATTCCTCTTCATAGGAAGCATGTTAGACTTAAATTTGTTTTGAATTTGCCTCTTGGTGCTCTCTTTTGCTTCAAATACTATCTCTTGCGAGTGCATCATTAAAACTGCTGAGCCCATCTTAATGGCTATAAAGAAAAGAACTTCTTGGGAGATAACCCATGTGTTATTTTGCTACAGTACTTTGTTTTTATTTTGTGTCTTGGAAGTTGTTTACTACTGTAGCAACCTCTCCTTATCTTAGTTTTGAGTTTTGTTGTGCCAAGTTAAGCCGTTGATAGAAAAGTAAGTACTAGATTTGGATTACTGCGCAGTTCCAGATTTCTTTGCTGTCACGAATCTGAGCCCACTGCCCTGCAGGAAGCTCAGAAAATTATGCCAATTTACGAGCATGATCCTCAGATATGTACGCAACTTTCATTCAATTTGAGCATTTTCATTTGAGCAAGTCTGGTGCCATTTTAAAATTCGTCAATACGAACTGTTCTGTTTTGACAGATTCTGCCTTTTATTTCGCATTGCCTCTTTCGCTATGTTGGATGAATTTCTTTGATCCACTAATGTCCAGTAGCATTATGCAATGTCCAGAAGTGTTAAGAGTGATTGTGTCACCTCTGAATATGTCAATTTAAATTGTGCACTAACCCTCTAATGAGTTGTTTCGAGTTTGGTGTGGAGGAAGTTTTCAAGGGTCAAGAGAGGAGGATGATATACTACGATCAAGGAGAGTGAAAGCTCTAAGCTTGGGGATGCACCCGGTGGTTCACCCCTGCATTTATCAAGAAGACTCAAGCGTTTAAGCTTGGGGATGCCCAAGGCATCCCCTTCTTCATCGACAAATTATCAGGTTCCTTCTCTTGAAACTACATTTTTATTCGACCACATCTTATGTGCTTTTTCTTGGAGCGTCTGTTTGTTTGCTTTTGTTTTTGTTTGTGTTTGAATAAATTGGATTACATCATGCTTGTGTGGGAGAGAGACACGCTCCGCTGGTTCGTATGAACACATGTGTTCTTAGCTCATAATATTCATGGCGAAGTTTCCTCTTCGTTAAATTGTTATATGGTTGGAATTGGAAAATGATACATGTAGTAATTGCTATAAATGTCTTGGGTAATGTGATACTTGGCAATTGTTGTGCTCATGTTTAAGCTCTTGCATCATATACTTTGCACCCATTAATGAAGAAATACATAGAGCATGCTAAAATTTGGTTTGCATAATTGGTTTCTCTAAGGTCTAGATAATTTCTAGTATTGAGTTTGAACAACAAGGAAGACGGTGTAGAGTCTTATAATGTTTTCAATATGTCTTTTATGTGAGTTTTGCTGTACCAGTTCATCCTTGTGTTTGCCTCAAACAACCTTGCTAGCCTAAACCTTGTATCGAGAGGGAATACTTCTCATGCATCCAAATACTTGAGCCAACACTATGCCATTTGTGTCCACCATACCTACCTACTACATGGTATTTCTCCGCCATTCCAAAGTAAATTGCTTGAGTGCTACCTTTAAACAATTCAAAATTTATTACCTCTTATTTGTGTCAATGTTTTATAGCTCATGAGGAAGTATGTGGTGTTTATCTTTCAATCTTGTTGGGCAACTTTCACCAATGGACTAGTGGCTTCATCCGCTTATCCAATAATTTTGCAAAAAGAGCTGGCAATGGGATTCCCGAGTCCCAAATTAACAAACTAAAAATAGACACTCCTCCATGGTATGTGATTGTTGGACGGCACCCGAAGGATTCGGTTAGCCATGGCTTGTGTAAGCAAAGGTTGGGAGGAGTGTCATCATAATAAAACTAAAATAAAAAGGTACTCCTTCATGGTATGAGATTGTTGGCAGGCACCCGAGGATTCGGTTAGCCATGGTTTGTGAAAGAAAGGTTGGAAGGAGTGCCATCCAAAAATAAAATAAAATGGGAGCCGCTCTTTGAAGGTTTGTCTGGCAAGGGGGTTAGAGTACCCGCTACCATTCGTTGACAACAACATACACCTCTCAAAACTTTATTTTTATGCTCTCTTTATGTTTTCAAAATCAAAGCTCTAGCACAAATATAGCAATCGATGTTTTTCCTCTATGAGGACCATTCTTTTACTTTTATTGTTGAGTCAGTTCACCTATTTCTCTCCACCTCAAGAAGCAAACACTTGTGTGAACTCGTGCATTGATTCTTACATATTTGCATATTGCACTTGTTATATTGCTTTGCATTGACAATTATCCATGAGATATACATGTTATAAGTTGAAAGCAACCGCTGAAACTTCATCTTCCTTTGTGTTGCTTCAATGTCTTTACTTTGAATTATTGCTTTATGAGTTAACTCTTATGCAAGACTTATTGATGCTTGTCTTGAAGTGCTATTCATGAAAAGTCTTTGCTTTATGATTCAGTTGTTTACACATGTCATATACATTGTTTTGATCACTGCATTCACTACATATGCTGTACAAATAGTATGATCAAGGTTATGATGGCATGTCACTCCGTAAATTATCTTTGTTATCGTTTTACCTCGCTCGGGACGAGCAGTAACTAAGCTTGGGGATGCCGATACGTCTCCAACGTATCGATAATTTCTTGTGTTCCATGCCACATTATTGATGTTATCTACATGTTTTATGCACACTTTATGTCATATTCGTGCATTTTGTGGAACTAACCTATTAACAAGATGCCGAAGTGCCGCTTCCGTTTTCTGCTGTTTTTGGTTCCAGAAAGCCTAGTAACGGGCAATATTCTCGGAATCGGACGAAATCAACGCCAAAGCTCCTATTTTTCCGCGAAGCTCCAGAACACCGAAGAAGAGTCGGAGGGGGCCAGGGGGCCCCACACCATAGGGCCGCGCGGCCGGCCTCGGGGCGCGCCGCGCCTAGGGTGAGGCCAGCCCTGTCGACCCTCCCGCGCCGCCTCTTCGCCTATATAAGCCGCCTTCGACCTAAAACACACGACACCAATTGACGAAACTCCGAAAAGTTACTGTGGCGCCGCCGCTATCGCGAAACTCCAATTCGGGGGACAGAACTCTGTTCCGGCACCCTGCCGGAGCGGGGAAGTGCCCCCGGAAGGCTTCTCCATCGACACCGCTGCCATCTCCATCACCACCGCTGCCATCTCCACCGCCATCTTCATCACCGCTGCTGCTCCCATGAGGAGGGAGTAGTTCTCCATCGAGGCTCGGGGCTGTACCGGTAGCTATGTGGTTCATCTCTCTTCCATGTACTTCAATACAATGATCTCATTGAGATTCATATGAGTTTGTATCACTACTATCTATGTGCTACTCTAGTGATGTTATTAAAGTAGTTCTATTCCTCCTGCATGTGTGTAAAGGTGACAGTGCGTGCACCGTGTTAGTACTTGGTTTATGCTATGATCATGATCTCTTGTAGATTATGGAGTTAACTATTGCTATGATAATATTGATGTGATCTATTCCTCCTACATATGCATGAAGGTGACAAGTGTGCATGCTATGCTAGTACTTGGTTTAGTAGCGTTGATCTATCTTACACTAAAGGTTACTTAAACATGAGCATTATTGTGGAGCTTGTTAACTCCGGCATTGAGGGTTCGTGTAATCCTACGCAATGTGTTCATCATCCAACAAAAGTGTAGAGTATGCATTTATCTGTTCTGTTATGTGATCGATGTTGAGAGTGTCCACTAGTGAAAGTCTATTCCCTAGGCCTTGTTCCTAAATACCGCTGAGTTACTACTCGCTTGTTTACTACGTCTTACTGCGTTACTACTCGCTGCAATACCACCACCATCAACTACACGCCAAGCACTTTTCTCGGCACCGTTGCTACTGCTCATACTTATTTATACCACCCGTATTTCACTATCTCTTCGCCGAACTAGTGCACCTATTTGGTGTGTTGGGGACACAAGAGACTTCTTGCTTTGTGGTTGCAGTGGTTGCATGAGAGGGATATCTTTGACCTCTTCCTCCCTGAGTTCGATAAACCTTGGGTATCCACTTAAGGGAAACTTGCTGCTGTTCTACAAACCTCTGCACTTGGAGGCCCAACACTGTCTACAGGAAAGGAGGGGGAACGTAGACATCAATGCCGGAACGAGCTTTGCAAAGAGAAGAAAAAGAACAAGGGTAAAGGTGCCGGAACTAAGCTCAAGACATGAGTATTTAAACCGGTATCCTAAGGAAATGAGAACCTGGCATGGTCTGTAGGATAGAATCCTCCGGGCTATACCAGCTCTCGGGACTAATGTTGGGGGGATGACCCCAGTATGCCAAAGGCATGCCAAACCGGATGGCTTGTGCCATCAAGATACCGGTTTAATATTCGTACCGGAACCTAAGGATAAGAGTTTAGCTAAGTGGAGCTAAGCCGGTATCCCCAAGAGGGGTATACCGTAACCCGGTAAAGAAGATACCGGAAAGGAGAGCCTGTCGGCAGGACTGGTCAAAGATTCTCTCCAGAGCTAGAAGACAAAGATGAGCTAAGCAAAGTGACTTTAGACGAAGGGCTGACGATAAAGAGAAGGGTGACGGTCAAAGAAGCCGGAGAACGTCAGCGCCCCTGATTAAAGAGGACTCCGGTGTCATCTATGATTAAAGTAGCTTTGTAAAGTAGTTTGTCTAGTCAAAGATGCCATTAGGTTTCCTTCCAGTGTAAGCCACCCTCTCCCCTATATAAGGAGAGGGGTATCGCCTCCTACAGTGCGCGAGACCATAGAGAGATCGGTGTATCGAGAAACTTGTAACCATGTTGAGATCAATGAAGCTAGCGATCTAGTAAAGAGTTCTTCCTCTTGTCTCTCTTCTTGCATACCGGCCTTTGGTTGTGTTCTTGAGGAAAGCATCCGGAAGTTCTTCCCATCTAATCGCAAACCCTCCCCCGAATCCTCATACGTCCATCCGGCCCCAACTTAAGCCATCCTATGGCATCTGCTCGTTCACCACGACGACACATCATCTTCAGCATTTGCGCCACCTTCATCTCCACCATCATCTCCATCATTATCACGTTCATATTTTCAAATGAGTAATCCAATAGAGGTTTGACTTGCTAACTAAAGAATATCTACTATTTTGAATAGAGAAGAGTGAGACAAATGATAGATATAGAATTATGAGAAATGAAGAGCGAGAAGATAGAAGAGAAAATTAAATAAGTTTTCAGTTCCTATGGTCTTCCTAATCTACTCCATTTTCTAAGGTCACGAACCTACAGGCAACACAATGCTCTGATACCATCTGAAGCGACACAACCTGAATACAGATTGAATCTCTGTGCTTTCTGTGCTAGTCCCTTGGATCAATCGCTAGCACACACAGTTCGATGAATAACCAGAATAGCAAATGCGTCAATTATTACAACGTATGATCCATGGTATAATTATTACAAAGTGCATAGCTCAAGGCTAGCTGAAAATAACATAGTTCAAGCAGCAAATAAATAAACAAAGAGCTCCATCACGCCACGAGCGAACATGTTGGGTGTAAGCTCGCAACCTACGGTATTCCTTACTCGTCTTCGAATAACTCCGCAACATAAAACGTTGCAGCCCCGAAGGGTCATTACACTTGGAATGGAAATGGCAAGATGTCATATGGTGGGTTTTCTGGCGCCTATAACTACATGATATTTGGCAGGTGGAGTTCATATTTGCGTAAAGCCAGTTTTATTTTCCCTACTCTCAAAACATTTCTTAAAACATAGTATTTCAGTAAGACTAATTACTACCCATAATCCACCTGGTGCATTAATTTTCAGAAATTCGACTGACGAGATCATCCAACAGTTTCAAGCTCTAATTGCTCATAGATGTCCGTAACCGGGGACACGGCTAAGTACTTAGTTTTGACACTCTCGAGAGGTCGTACACATTCCCCACATGACCTAGTCTCGTTCTTCTTCCATGATGCGCATTTTGCTCAAATGGACAGATGTCGACTAGGACAAGACCTTTCAGAAGCAATACCTCAACCACAATGGACGCGCTCCGTCCTACCAATATCTACCACCCTCTGTACATTGGGTCGAGTTCTCGCAACCTACTCAATCTAGCCAGAGCCCATATAGCATGTGGTTGTACTGGAAGCTACTAAAACAAGAAAATCAGGCTAATCTCTTTGTTCCTGGGTGGCCATCCTCAAGTGTGATGCACACGGTGCTGCCATAGAAATGACCCCGGTGCAACCACTCAACATAAACCAAGCATTACCACTTACCACCCAGGGGTGTATTAGTTTGACATGGTTGTTTTCATTAAGAGAATAAAACATTTATCTCTCGCAATCTCTCCACTTTGATAATATCCCAGGGCCAGCAATTTGAAATCATTATGCACATAAAACAACTACCAATGCATAGAAAACAGTAGGATAATGAGTTTGTGACACTTGCCTTGGTTGGTGTTCAGACAGTCGTCGCAATCACACTCGTTGCAATCCGGGCAATCTAACGCAAGCAAAACAATTCACAATCAAACACCAAACAACGCAAACAGGTAAAACACATATTGAAATTATGCATGCATGCTCTGGAAAGAATTTGATATCAAACATTTTTTTATAAACAATTACTTTATGCAATAAAGGTTTCAAATAGCCATTTAACCATGAACAAAATATATATGTATAAAATAGTTTCTAATATCTCTTTCAGGCACACTGGTGGATAGGCAATTTAAGTATCTGCAATTTGGCGTTGGATTCATATTAAAATAGTTTACAGAATTTAAAATATACTAAAAATACTATATACACGATTTTAAATTGCAAAATTCGCAAGTTTCGTAACAGTACAAACTAACAGTACCAAAATATTCTTCTCATTTTTCTGAATCCAACGATATATTATTTGTCCAATTCCGAGTTACGAAACTTTAATAATGAATTTTACAAGATTAAACATTTCGCGGTTTATTAATAATTTTATCCGAAAAGCTGTCAGGAAAAAGTTTCTCGGATGGAGAAACTTTCTAGACGAAAGTTACAGAGAATTCAATTACGAACTCAATGCAAAAGGAATCATCTAAAACGGAGCTATAGATTATTTGTTATGAATTTTTAAAGATTTTATGGGGGAACAAGCTAGCACATAATGCAGTGATCGATCGATTCGGTCGTAGCACATGCTGAACCGATTCAGTTAACTTGGATCTTCAGATTTAAATCTAACGACTCGCGCTACTGCATACTGCATTGATTATTCGAGTTGTAAAACCAAAGGAGAAGCTCACGGTGGCAGGGGCGCGGCAAGGTGACGGCAGGACGGCTCGCCTCCGATGGTTCTTGGCGTCTCTGGACGGTTTACGACGGTGGTCCGACCGATGTGGCAGACAGCGGCAGTACTGGTGTGGTCTTGGCAGCGTCTTGTTCTTCTTCGACGGGCAGCAACAATCAGCTGATCGTTCTTGTCTTCGGCACAACTCCGGCGACAATTTCTCGGCTCCTTAGTGGTCTGTAGATGGGGTAAAAGGATGAGAACGAGGTGGTAGATCAAGGGGAAGATATTAGCGTAGGCGAGAGGGTCTCAGGAGGTCTGAAACGACGGCGACATCAACCTTCGAAGCTCAGCGATGGTGGCGGCGCCGCGAACTCCGGCGAGAAATTTGCGCAGCCTGGCGGCGCAAAAAAATTGGGGAATTTAGGGAGCAAAAACGGAGGAGATTATGAGGTATTTATAGAGGGATTTTCGTGGCAAGGGGGCAAAGAAATCTGAGCGGAATCAAGCGAGAAAACTGGGATATTTCGCGGCCGGTACCAACTCGTACGCGAAACAGACTCCATACAGAGGTAGAAGATGATTGGGGGACCCACACGTCAGCAAGAAAAAAAAGAAAGAAAGAGAGGCACGCGAGCGTGACTCCCATTGCTGCGTTGCGCTGCTGCCTCGCATGTGCGTGCCGCTGGGCCAGCACGGCCGTACACGAGCGCGTGCTCGCATGCTGCCTGCTCGATGGTGAGTTCGCTGGTTCCCTTGCCAATCTATTTTCTTCATGCCCCCTCCTATGCAACGGGGGAAACCCCAGACCCAGCTCGCTGGTTCAGGCAGTGGCATCGCTATGGCGTCGCTCCCTCCTTGGAGGCACTGTTCGGGTTGCACGAGTCCCAAGACGGCCTGCTAGTGTCAAGGTTGGCGACTTCGGAGCGTGGGCCTCTAGAGCGCGATGTACATTGAAGTGGCATCTCTTCGGCTACCCTCTCGCTTGGGTTTGGTTGGGCCCCGCCGTTCACCTGCCACCACTTCTTCTTGGCATTCAAGGGTGGACCGTACGTTGGCACGTGCCGTCTTCGAGCGAGGATGGTGTTCTCGAGTTGTCTTGCTTCGGTTGTGAAGCGGTCACGTAGTTCCGTGTCCTGGCCTCTTGCCATCTCGGCCAGGTTAGGCAAGGCGAGTCCTTGTTTCATGGTTGTGGGTGTGCGTTGTAAGCCAAAAGGCATCATCTGTATGGTTTTCAGGTCTGGTTTCCCTCATAAACTGGATCAACTTCTATCTATTCAATGGATTTAGCAGTTCTCCTGCTAACATTCAAAAAAAAAATCTATTTTCTTTTTCTTTATTGTTTATCTAATTACTGATTTGGCTACAGGTTACAAAACTGACGCAAAATAAAAATACGAAAATTTGTAAATACTCCCAGTACAGTATCTACATAATGAGCACAGCTCCAATCTAGTAAAGCACTTGGATAATTATAGTATGTATATGGATTAAAACAACAAGGAGCAAAACTAGCAATATAAATTACTTTTATGCAAGAACCAGTAAAACATTTTCTAAAACTGAAAATTTGACATGCTGATGTGATGCAATGTATGAATTTGAAAATGCACAGTTTTTAGGATGTTACAGTATGGTGGACCAAATGGAATAGTGGTTGGCTCAAGGATTTTGGAAGCATGAGAAGTATTCCCTCTCGATACAAGGTTTAGGCTAGCAAGGTTATTTGAAACAAACACAAGGATGAACCGGTGCAGCAAAACTCACATAAAAGACATATTGTAAACATTATAAGACTCTACACCGTCTTCCTTGTTGTTCAAAACTCAATACTAGAAATTATCTAGACTTTAGAGAGACCAAATATGCAAACCAAATTTAGCAAGCTCTAGGTGTTTCTTCATTAATGGGTGCAAAGTATATGATGCAAGAGCTTAAACATGAGCACAACAATTGCCAAGTATCAAATTATTCAAGACATTTTAGAATTACTACATGTAGCATTTCCCGATTCCAACCATATAACAATTTAACGAAGAAGATTCAACCTTCGCCATGAATACTATGAGTAAAGCCTAAGGACATATTTGTCCATATGCAACAGCGGAGCGTGTCTCTCTCCCACACAATGAATGCTAGGATCCATTTTATTCAAACAAAACAAAACAAAAACAAACCGACGCTCCAAGCAAAGCACATAAGATGTGATGGAATAAAAATATAGTTTCAGGGGAGGAACCTGATAATGTTGTCGATGAAGAAGGGGATGCCTTGGGCATCCCCAAGCTTAGATGCTTGAGTCTTCTTAAAATATGCAAGGGTGAACCACCGGGCATCCCCAAGCTTAGAGCTTTCACTCTCCTTGATCATATTGCATCATTCTCCTCTCTTGATCCTTGAAAACTTCCTCCACACCAAACTCGAAACAACTCATTAGAGGGTTAGTGCACAATAAAAATTAACATGTTCAGAGGTGACATAATCATTCTTAACACTTCTGGACATTGCATAAAGCTACTGGACATTAATGGAACAAAGAAATTCATCCATCATAGCAAAAGAGGCAATGCGAAATAAAAGGCAGAATCTGTCAAAACAGAACAGTCCGTAAAGATGGATTTTATTGAGGCACCAGACTTGCTCAAATGAAAATGCCCAAATTGAATGAAAGTTGCGTACATATCCGAGGATCA
This sequence comes from Lolium rigidum, assembly GCF_022539505.1. Taxonomy (NCBI): domain Eukaryota; kingdom Viridiplantae; phylum Streptophyta; class Magnoliopsida; order Poales; family Poaceae; genus Lolium; species Lolium rigidum. Next base: position 13,954 of record NW_025900069.1, read on the forward strand.
CGCACGTAAATTGGCATATTTTTCCGAGCTACCTACGGAGAGGCAGGTCGAAATTCGTGACAAGCAAAGAAATCTGTTTCTCGCAAGTAATCCAAATCTAGTATGAACTTTACTATCAAAGACTTTACTTGGCACAACAATGCACAAAACTAAGATAAGGAGAGGTTGCTACAGTAGTAAACAACTTCCAAGACTCAAATATAAAACAAAAATACTGTAGTAAAAACATGGGTTGTCTCCCATAAGCGCTTTTCTTTAACGCCTTTCAGCTAGGCGGAGAAAGTGTATATCAAGTATTATCAAGAGATGGAGCATCGGCATTACCTTGGGCTTTACCCTTACCTTTCTTGTTCTTTTTCTTACTTTTTGGCTTAGGGAATATATGTCTACCCCCGGGTGTAGAGGTGAATTTTAGGGTGCCTTCCCCCATGTCTATGACTGCTCCCAATAGTTTCAGCAGGGATCTTCCGAGTGTGATTTGTCCTGTTCCTGCACATTCAATAACACGATAATCAATGGATATTGTTCTCCCAAGAATGGTTGTATGCACACCCGCAGCTATTCCTTTGGGAATTATAACAGAGTTACCAATAAGAGTTATTCCTTCTCCCCCTTCAACGAATCCCCAAAGTTTCAAAGATTCATGAATACTCTTAGGCATTAGGCAAAATTCAGACATAATATCACAATTAGCATGAAGAGTTTGATCACCGATAGCAATTTTAATAGTAGGATCCCATAATGAAGGTTCAGAGTTCACTAAAACTTGATCAAGACGGTTACGAACATATCCATAATTTTCATTCAAGCGAGATGCACTTGTCTCAAGAGTGTTTAATCTATTATAAATGCTAATAAGGGCTGAATCAAAGTTATTAGCTGAATCATGTGATGCAACCAACTTCTTTATGGCATTAAAAGCTTGATCCCCATTGCAATGAAGGAAATCTCCTCCCACTACAAGCATCCAAGGCATATCTATAGCGAATCATAAGACCAAAATAAAAATTACTAAGGAGCAAACATAGAGTCATTTGAGGTTCAGCTTTACGATAAGAAGTAAAAATTCTGGACCAAGCATCTTTAAAACTCTCCTCATCCCCTTGTTTAAAAGTGAAGACTAATTCCTCAGGTGAAGAAGTAACAGGTGCAGAACTAGACATGGTAACAAAAGTAAAATGCAAGTAACTAATTTTTTTTTTGTGTTTTTGATATACAGTGCAAGACAGTAAATAAAGTAAGCTAGCAACTAATTTTTTTGTGTTTTGATATAAGTGCAGCAAACAAAGTAGTAAATAAAATAAAGCAAGACAAAAACAAAGTAAAGAGATTGGATTGTGGAGACTCCCCTTGCAGCGTGTCTTGATCTCCCCGGCAACAGCGCCAGAAAAAAATGCTTGATGCGTGCAGTCGACACGTCCGTTGGGAACCCCAAGAGGAAGGTGTGATGCGTACATCGGCAAGTTTTCCCTCAGAAAGAAACCAAGGTTTATCGAAACAGGAGGAGCCAAGAAGCACATTGAAGGTTGATGGCGGCGGGATGTAGTGTGGCGCAACACCAGGGATTCCGGCGCCAACGTGGAACC